>NC_090649.1:276249788-276549788 GCF_040937935.1 Hyperolius riggenbachi
TCCCCTTCCAACAACTTCCTCCCTAAATACCTCAAATAGTGGGTGATCACTGGATGCGGGAGTGGGGAAGGTTTACTGAATACACAGGCTGCTGCTTTGCCAGTCAAGCAGCACCTGAAAGTGGCACAGAAAATTCTGGACCCAAATTGAGAAAGTTGTAGGCCGAATATTAGATTGTCCATTTACGCTGGAACCTAAGGTGGGAGCACTTGGCATTTTTGAAGGAAATAGCTTTAACAGATATAGGAAGGTGATGATTTTTACATTTTGCCATATAGCTAGTAAGATGATTCTATCTCATTGGATTCAGGCTGTGGTCCCTTCTAAATCTGAATGGATTAATGCAGTTAACAAGCTTCTCCCACTATGTAAACTCACCCATAACAGCAGAAACTGCCCTAATAAATGTAATCATATCTGGTCAGGGTGGTGTAAAATGGTACTGCCGAAATAAAGATACAGAAGTTTAATAACAATAGCAACTATGAATAATGAGCAACTGCAGTAAATGTTATCACACTCAGGTGCATGTGCGACTAATGATTCTATGATTAAGCCAGTGAATCTACCTTTGTTAACTCCTATTGATATCCGGCACTAAACTATACTCTCATTTAGACTGAAAATTTGAGGTACTTGACAAGCATTATTATAAAATAACTACAAAAGAGCCAGATTCTGGGACAGTGACATTATGATACTCCCGACAGTCTTGCATGATCTGGAGAGGTGTTATAATACTTGGGGGTAGATCGAGTGGGCTTCCGGTTGGAAGTTTTACAACTTTAGTATAGGTCAATAGGGAACTATACACTTTATGTGCAATCTGGCAATATATCTCTTACGGTTTATTTATCAGATACAGTGGCTTGCAAAAGTATTCGGCCCACTTGAAGTTTTCCACATTTTGTCACATTACTGCCACAAACATGATTCAATTTTACTGGAATTCCACGTGAAAGACCAATACAAAGTGGTGTACATGTGAGAAGTGGAAAGAAAATCATACATTATTTCAAACATTTTTTTACCAATGAATAACTGCAAAGTGGGTTGTGCGTAATTATTCAGCCCCCTGAGTCAATACTTTGTAGAACGACCTTATGCTGCAATTACATCTGCCAGTCTTTTAGGGTATGTCTCTACCAGCTTTGCACATCTAGAGACTGAAATCCTCAAACTGGATCTGTAAGTCGGAACACTGTGCTTCCAGTGTCCCCCTGACACCTGCCCGGTTTTCTTCCAAGATTGCCCTGTATTTGGCTCCATCCATCTTCCTATCAACTTTGACCAGCTTCCGTGTCCCTGCTGAAGAGAAGCACCCCCAGAGCATGATGCTGCCACCACCATATTTGACAGTGGGGATGGTGTGTTCTAAATGATGTGCAGTGTTAGTTTTCTGCCACACATAGCATTTGCATTTTGGTCAAAAAGTTCCATTTTGGTCTCATCCTACCCGAGCACCTTCTTCCACATGTTTGCTGTGTCCCCCACGTGGCTTGTGGCAAACTGCAAACAGGACATCTTATGGTTTTCTGTTAACAATGGCTTTCTTCTTGTCACTCTTCCATAAGAGTCAACTTTGTGCAGTGCACAACTAATACAGTGGGTTGCAAAAGTATTCAGCCCCCTTGAAGTTTTCCACATTTTGTCACATTACTGCCACAAACATGCATCAATTTTATTGGAATTCCACGTGAAACACCAATACAAAGTGGTGTACATGTGAGAAGTGGATCAAAAATCATACATCATTGTAAACATTTTTTACAAATAAATAACTGCAAAGTGGGGTGTGCGTAATTATTCGGCCCCCTGAGTCAATACTTTGTAGAACCACCTTTTGCTGCAATTACAGCTGCCAGTCTTTTAGGGTATATCTCTACCAGCTTTGCACATCTAGAGACTGAAATCCTTGCCCATTCTTTGCAAAACAGCTCCAGCTCAGTCAGATTAGATGGACAGCGTTTGTGAACAGCAGTTTTCACATCTTGCCACAGATTCTCGATTGGATTTAGATCTGGACTTTGACTGGGCCATTCTAACACATAGATATGTTTTGTTTTAAACCATTCCATTGTTGCCCTGGCTTTAGGTTTAGGGTCATTGTCCTGCTGGAAGGTGAACCTCTGCCCCAGTCTCAAGTCTTTTGCAGTCTCCAAGAGGTTTTCTTCCAAGTATGCCCTGTATTTGGCTCCATACATCTTCCCATCAACTCTGACCAGCTTCCCTGTCCCTGCTGAAGAGATGCACCCCCGAGCATGATGCTGCCACCACCATATTTGACAGTGGGGATGGTGTGTTCAGAGTGATGTGCAGTGTTAGTTTTCTGCCACGCATAGCATTTTGCATTTTGGCCAAAAAGCTCCATTTTGGTCTCATCTGACCAGAGCACCTTCTTCCATACGGTTGCTGTGTCTCCCACATGGCTTTTGGCAAACTGCAAACGGGCCTTCTTATGCTTCTGTTAACAATGCCTTTCTTCTTGCCACTCCACAAAGGCCAACTTTGTACAGTGCATGACTAATAGTTGTCCTATGGACAGAGTCTCCCACCTGAGCTGTAGATCTCTGCAGCTAGTCCAGAGTCACCATGGGCCTCTTGACTGCATTTCTGATCAGCGCTCTCCTTGTTCGGCCTATGAGTTTAGGTGGATGGCCTTGTCTTGGTAGGTTTACAGTTGTGCCATACTCCTTCCATTTCTGAATGGTCGCTTGAACAGCGCTCCTTGGGATGTTCAAGGCTTTGGAAATCTTTTTGTAGCCTAAGCCTGCTTTAAATTTATCAATAACTTGATCCCTGACCTGTCTTGTGTGTTCTTTAGACTTCATGGTGTTGTTGCTCCCAATATTCTCTTAGACAACCTCTGAGGCCCTCACAGAGCAGCTGTATTTGTACTGACATTAGACTACACACAGGTGCACTCTATTTAGTTATTAGCACTCACCAGGCAATGTCTATAGGCAACTGACTGCACTCAGATCAAAGGGGGCCGAATAATTATGCACCCACCACTTTGCAGTTATTTATTTGTAAAAAAAATGTTTGGAATCATGTATGATTTTCGTTCCACTTCTCATGTGTACACCACTTTGTGTTGGTCTTTCATGTGGCATTCCAATAAAATTGATTCATGTTTGTGGCAGTAATATGACAAAATGTGGAAAACTTCAAGGGGGCCGAATACTTTTGCAACCCACTGTAGTTGTCCTATGGACAGATTCCCCCACCTGAGCTGTAGAGCTCTGTAGCTCGTCCAGAGTCACCATGGGCCTCTTGACTGCATTTCTGATTAGCGCTCTCCTTGTTCGGCCTGTGAGTTTAGGTGGACGGGCTTGTCTTGGTAGGTTTACAGTTGTGCCATACTCCTTCCATTTCTGAATAATCGCTTGAACAGTGCTCCATGGGATGTTCAAGGCTTTGGAAATCTTGTTGTAGCCTAAGCCTGCTTTAAATTTCTCAATAACTTGATCCCTGACCTGTCTTGTGTGTTCTTTGGCCTTCATGGTGTTGTTGCTCCCAATATTCTCTAAGACAACCTCTGAGGCCCTCACAGAGCAGTTGTATTTGTACTGACATTAGATTACACATAGGTGCATTCTATTTAGTCATTAGCACTCATCAGGCAATGTCTATGGGCAACTGACTGCACTCAGACCAAAGGGGGCCGAATAATTACGCACACTCCACTTTGCAGTTATTGATTTGTAAAAAATGTTTGGAATCATGTATGATTTTTGTTCCACTTCTCATGTGTACACCACTTTGTATTGGTCTTTCACGTGAAATTCCAATAAAATTGATTCATGTTTGTGGCAGTAATGTGACAAAATGTGGAAAACTTCAAGGGGGCCGAATACTTTTGCAAGGCACTGTATGATGTGTGCTTTTAGTGTACATTTTACATTTACATGCAATATGGTGATATATGATCAACCATCTATACAGGTAGTCCCCGACTTACGAACGACCCGCCGATACGAACGGCATGGATTCAGTGTTTCCATGGAAACAAACTTTCCTGTAAAAAAAATAAAGTGGCATATGAAGAAAGCCAGGTAATAAAAAATGAATAATGTTTAAAAAAAAATGTATGTGCAATACACAAAACTTTGTACATTATATATTCAATTCAATTCACTTTATTGTCATTGTGTAACACAACGAAATTACTTTTCATGACAACTCCACGGTGCATATAGGGAACATAGTGATAGTAACAAGGAAGAGAAGAAATTATACACATATGCCAGGTATTACAGATGTTTAAACAATTTGTACACAGTGTTAATTATTTCAGAGAGGATTCAGAGTTCATCAAGTTTATGGCGGATGGGAAAAAGCTGTCTTTCAGTCTGTTTGTGTGTGTGCGGATTGATCTAAAACGTTTACCTGATGGAGGGAGCTCAAACAGGGCATTTGAATATGATGTATTCTTATTCCACACACGCTTTAATGTCTCTTCCCATAAACGTGCAGCACAATTCGCTATACGCAATGTATTACAACAGTTGGGCTTCAAATACATTGAACTTGCTAATTAAAACTATAGATCTGACTGCTTAACAATATAGAGTTTTCTCAATGTTCTTTTGAACAATGATTATGGATGCAGAGCACATTACAAGCATGTGTGTTTATGTGGAAAGTAATCTATGTGAAGCATTCTCCTATGCACAGCACTGATTATTGGCTGCAGCTCACTGTTGCTATGCTAGCCTGTCTTTCCAATCTAATCACAGCCATTTCTGGCAAGAATTGAATCAGCCAATAAACTTTCAGTGCATACCGAAGGATCCCAATATGCCTCGGTCAACAGGAATAGGTTTTCACAGCATGTCATCTCACATTGGTATTTCAGATATCTCCTTTAATATAGGCATATCAATCTCTGTGGAGATCTTCAACATATCTGCGTAAAATCAGCGTATCTTTAGCTGTGTCTAGAAATACTCACATCAGTGCTGCGCAACACACCATGCAAATATACAGGAAACTAAACGCTGATTTATGCTCTCCCTCAACACCAAATACCTTTTCTTTAAATACACTTATTTTATAGGCATTCCCCTGACAAATGTCATTATGCATACAGTGATGCTCTGAAAGAAGGCATGAATGTTGAAATGTCAGCTTTAAACCATTTAGGACGACATGGCTCTGGCCCCTTTAAGTCAAAAGCCTTTTTTTCATTACAGCGTTTAGTGATCACTGTGATGGGCTCACAGTGATCACCTGGTAATGAGCCAATGAGACTGGATCCTTACCGATAGAAGGAAGCTCGGCTGTCACATGACAGTCAAGTCTGTGGCTGTGGCAAACCGGTTAAAGGACACCTAAAGTGAGAGGTACATGGAGGCTGCCACATTTATTTCTTTTAACCACTTGAGGACCCACCCTTTACCCCCCCTTAAGGACCAGCGCTGTTTTAGCTGATCTGTGCTGGGTGGGCTCTACAGCCCCCAGCACAGATCAGTGTGCAGGCAGAGCGACCAGATCGCCCCCCTTTTTTCCCCACTAGGGGGATGATGTGCTGGGGGGGTCTGATCGCTCCTGCCTGCTGGGTGTTGCGGGGGGGGGGGACCTCAAAGCCCCCCTCCGCGGCGAAATCCCCCCCTCCCTCTCCTACCTGGCCCCCCCTGGTGAACCGGGCTGCACAGGACGCTATCCATCCTGTGCAGCCAGTGACAGGCTGTCCCCTGTCACATGGCGGCGATCCCCGGCCGCTGATTGGCCGGCGATCGCCGATCTGCCTTACGGCGCTGCTGCGCAGCAGCGCCGTACAATGTAAACAAAGCGGTTTATTTCCGCTTGTGTTTACATTTAGCCTGCGAGCCGCCATCGGCGGCCCGCAGGCTATTCACAGAGCCCCCCGCCGTGAATTGACAGGAAGCAGCCGCTCGCGCGAGCGGCTGCTTCCTGATTAATCAGCCTGCAGCTGGCGACGCAATACTGCGTCGCTGGTCCTGCAGCTGCCACTTTGCCGACGCACGGTATAAGCGTGCGGTCGGCAAGTGGTTAAAACAATCCTAATTGCCTGGCTGTCCTGCTTATCCTCTGCCTCTGATACTTCTAGCCACAGACTCTGAACAAACATGCAGATCAGAGGTTTGACTGAAGTCTGACTGGATTTGTTGCATGCTTGGTTCAGGTGGGCGATTTAGACACTATTGAAGCATGACAGACCAGCAGGACTGCCAGGCAACTGGTATTATTTGAAAGGAAATAAATATGGCAGTCTCCATATCACTTTCATTTCAGCTGTCCTTTAAAGCCAATCCCCAGGTAGAGATCTAAATATACTACCTAACAGCTTGGCAATCACAAGTGCTCCTTTGTTCTGCTTTTATCAAAATTGCTTTATTTCGCCAAGCACGGCTGGGCCCTTCCCGGAATTGGAGTTCGCACAGAGATATGGGATCGGAAAAGCATACAACGTTGGAAGTAAGACAACACAGATTTACACAGACAGCAACATGTTAAAAAAGATAAACAGTAGTACTAGTACACACTTTAGCAAAACAGCATCTTTTAGCATCTGTAGCCAAAACTCCTGTTTTATAACCTTGGCTGTTTGATTTGAAGCAGTTGAGATGAAGGAGTTAACAGCAGACTCGAGGAAAGGGGCCGCTAGTTAGGTTGCATCACACTGTAAAAACTGCAAGGGGACACAGTACAGAACTCAGAGAAGATTACCGCCTACAAAAATGGAAATCTGTGCTGCAAAATGTCAATGTTGTGGAGATCCTAATTAACAGAAAGGTCCAAATGCCTGGAGATGGGTTTTAATGTAACTCTGAATGAATGAGGTCTAAACCAAACCTGTAATGGAGGTGGGCAACATTAATTGTAGGCCTCTGAAAGGTCCAGAGACTTCCCAGATCTTCACAGAGCCCACCCTGCTCCATCACTGCACTGCTTTTTTCCTCCTCTGCGCCTGATTATTTTGTTCTACTGGGCATTCACTGACCTTACTCATGCATGCCCTATCCAGATGTGCTCAGCCATGGCAATACTCAGGCATAGCTGCATGGCTCTACACTGCATTGAGTGGACAAAAATTGAGCCATGTAAAGTGGTGAATGGATGGCTACTCCTGGCTCATTTTACAAAAAGGATGTACCGTGACTGATCACTTGACAGATCGGGCCACAGTGAACCTGTGAATGGTTAGCATTACATTTCAAGTAGACGTGTCCTTCAAATGGTTAGAAACAAATCATGCATATGGAAAATTATCTGTAAATTACAGTATGAGAAAACGGTAAGGAAACTGCACAAGAAAAAAAACAAACATACATTTACCCATGTATATACCTCCCACAGTACACAATAAAGTAATAGAAGGCCCAGGCACTCCCTATTCAGCTCTGTAACTGGACTACACAGCTGCTTATATTGTAACGCTGATGGTGTCATTGAACTGCATAGAATAACAATCCTCTCAGCTATTTTTAGATTTTATTGTCCTGCTTCTGCTCATCTTCTGTTAGGCTATTAATCTTCCCTTGATTCTTTGTCTAGGGAATATGTAGCAAAATATAGCATGTCTCTGTGTTCATGAAGGAAACCAACACACTTCAGGGGCAAACGCAGGATTTTTAAGGGGGGGGGGGTTCCTGAAAGGTCCAGAAGCACGTATGTCCCGAGTGCTTCCGAATACAGGTGGCTCCATACTGCCCATGCACAAAAGTGCGCTGGCGTATTACGGAGCTGCCTATCTTTGGAAGTACTCAAGGACACTAGTGTTTCTGAGGGCTTCTGGTAGCAGCAAATGTGAACGGGGTACAGCGCTGGAACAACTACCCAAGAGAGGAACGGGAGATAGACTTAGTTTGGACAATTCAGTGGAATATGCTACATAGTTTCACATAGCGCAAGCGATACCCATATGATGCAGGGATATATGCATCTGCGGAAGATGTCGGTGCTACATAAATACTAAATAATAATATTTTGCCTCACCAGGATTGCACTTTTATTTAGCTTTCCTGTAAGACAAGAACACACAGTCAGCTCTAGGGGAAGAGGGAAACAAAGGTGAATGAAGGAGGCTGGTGCACACCAAGAGTGCTTCTGAGCGTTTTTCAAATCAACAGTGATTTGAAAAGCGCTTGGCTAATGTTACCCTATGTGGGTGTTCCCACAGCAGCGTTGTGATTTTTTCAAAATCGCAGGTATACTGCATGTAGCATGTTTTTGAGCAATTCATTCAAAAATCGCTCTGAAAATCACTTCACAAAATCACACTCACAAATTGCTAGCGATTGCTATTGTCATTTTGGCGTTGCACTAGCCCAGAGAGAGGAGTGGAGAAATTGAGAATAGCCTGAGATGGAGCAGAGAACCTATCTGTATTGAAGTCCCACATCACACAGGCTACTTGCCTGTAATCGGACTCCTGTCCCTGTCAGTCTCTCACACAAGTCAGAAAGAAGCCCTCCTGGAGTCTAGGGACTGTCAAAAACTTTTCAGCTTGTTATCCACACCTTATCCACACATGCAGTCATTATAACAATGGGGAGAGACCAGACAGATGTTTGCCCACAGACCCTGAGTCCAGGCAAGCTCTGCATCATGCTGTGCATATTTACCAGCTTGCCTGCACTCTAATTTCATCATGTCTGACACTTCTGTGCTGTGGAGAGTCCGGGACTCCATAATCAACATTCTCTTACTGCAGGCTGCATCTTCTTGTGAGGGAAGCTGGGCTGCCTCTCTCATTCTATTAGCTGGAGGGAGGCACCAGAAGTAAGAAGGGAGGGAGAATGAGGCTGTTTATATTATGCGGGCTTCCCTGGCTGAATACACAGCTCAGTGCAGGGGGGAGGTTCCAGACACCCGGAATAGCCCCCTCAGTTCGCCAGTGCACTTTATATATGTAATGTAAAAACAAAATCAGTTTTTTTTGCAGTGATAAAAATCCAAATGCCATATTATTACAAGCACTAGTGGACCTAAAAACGGGCTAGGTCTGTCACTGCGCATGCGCCCGCGCGTGTACGACGCGCACGCCCACCTGCCAGCCCGTCTGGCCCTTCGCCCGTCATCGCTCGCTGCTCATCACTCTCCCTCAATGTCTCTGCGTCCCTGCACATGCGCAGAGCGACACACACAGGGACACGGGACGTAGAGACAGTAGGGTTTTATCATAGAGGATTAATACACTACTACAGGATAATAACATAGAAACGTCTTTGATGCATCTTTTACAATGTGCCTCTATACATTCTCTTATAAATGTCTGTTTGATTAGTTCACATCTCTGAATGTTTGAAGCAAATTTTTTTCTTCTTAGCCATCTGCTTACAGTATATTCACACTCAGATAAACATGATTTCAGGGGTACAATGGCTTCTGGAGGTGGTCCAAAGCACAGAACTTTTTTTAAAGTTAATGTTGCAAACAAGCCACTAATCACCTTTCCTTTTCCAAACTGATGAGTAGGGGAAGTGGGGGCATATTGTCAGTGGCGTAGCTAAGGAGCTATGGGCCCTGGTGCAAGTTTTACATGGGGCCCCCCAAGCACTCTATACATAACAATTGATACGGTGCACCAAAACCTGCCAAGGATTTCCACAGTGTCAAGAGGTGCAAGTAAGGGATGGGAAACAGTTTGTTAATGACTAATATTTAAAGCATCTATAGAAGTGATTATTAACAGCACAGGGCCAATAGAGAGCTAATATTGTGCTTGGTGGAGGGCCCCTCGGGACCCCTCTGGCCCAAGGGCCCGATGCGGTCGCTACTTCTGCAACCCCTATTACTACGCCAATACATATTGTAAACACTAACTAGCCCTTTGACGTCTGCACAGTTGTAAGGCATCAGTGAAAAAAGAGTACAGAGGAAAAAAGGTTGTCCAAAGAAGCCAAAACAAGATTTTTCGGCTTAACCAGCTTCACCAGCTACATATAACCCTCTTCTCACAATGAACCTCTCTACCGATGCCTAACCCTCACCCTCCAACGGCTAACCTTAATCTTCCCAGCTAAACTCAAACCCCCCCCCAGGTAACCTTAACAGCCACCCCCACGGCTAACCTTGACCAACCCCCGCCACTGCGGACGCCCACATTTACCCTAAAAGTCCATATTTTAATAAGCGCTAATGATGGAAATTTGGGTAGTTTGGATAGTGGTGCAACCCCAGCTGGCTGCCCCTTTCCTAGAGCCTGCTAATAAGTCCTTCACCTCCTTTATCTATGGGCTTGCTCATAGTACTGCGCTGTAACTAACTGCGTTATTCTATTTCACTGCATGCAGGCTTTGAATTAAAGTCTTCGGCCTCAATTCACTAAGATCATGCTGGAGATAATAAGGCAAGAGAAAACTTGCCACCACACAGTGAGAGAGTTATCTTATCTCTTCACTCCTTAACCACTTCCCGACCGCCCACTACACAGGGGCGGCGGGGAAGTGGAGCCCTTCAGGACGGCCTCACCCACAGAGGCGGCAGTCCATTAAAGGGCATGGGCGGAGCGATCGCGTCATCCGTGACGCGATCCTCCGCCCGGGATCGAAGCACGGGCATTTTGTCTCCGCTCGCCGGCCACTTAGCAGAGCCGGCGAGCGGAGGAATCCGCAAATTCCACCAATCAATGCGTATAAGGCACTTTGTTAGGTAAACAAAGTGCCTTATACGTGCTTCCTCCTCGCCTCGTGGTCTCATTGTTGCAGAGACCACCAGCGAGGAGGAAGCCATTACAGGTATACACTGCACATTGCTTTTTTTTACCTACAGCCCCCCTGATCTCCCACCCCAGCCTTCATACCCCCCCTGATCACCCCAGCAGACCCCTGCCCAGCACCCTTGCACCCATAAAAAAACCCCCACCCCCCCACCTGCCACTAACCTTTGACGCTATCCCCTGCGTTAGGTCCCTAACTGCCTCCTAGTCACCCCTGATCCCCCCCCCTACCTTTAGATCACCCCCACACCCCATCCCAGACTACCCCCCTGTATACTGTATACATCTGTATACAGCTACATTACCCTCTGATCCCCCTCTGATCCCCCTCTGATCACCTGTCTATCACCTGTCCATCAGCCCTCAGCACCCCCACCCATCAGAGCAGACCCTAACTGCCCCGCGGGGGTAACCGATCACCTGCCCAGGCCCTAGATTGCCCTCATACCCCCCTTCTGATTACATCCCCTGCTGTTTGTTTACATCTGTCCTCCCCAGCAATCACTAACTGATCTTTGATCAGTACCCCCTGTGTCTGCCTCTCATCAGATCAGGACTCAGTCTGCCCCGTGCAGGCTCCTGATCAACCCCCCACCCCCTCAAATCGCCCTCAGACCCCCCCCCTAATCACCGTCCAAGTGCATTGTATTTGACTGTGCTGCGCTTGTATTCGATTGTGCTGCGCTTGTATTCAATTGTGCTGTAATTGTATTTGATTGTCCCGTGATCGTCTTCGATTGCCCCGTGATTGTTTGATTGCCTGAGACCCCACTTCCCGCCACACCCAACCCCCCCCACCACCTCCAACCACCACCTTCCGAGTGCATCAGATTTGCTTGTGCTGTGATTGGAGTCGATTGTGCTGTAATTGTATTTGATTGTCCCGTGATCGGCTTCGATTGCTCTGTGATTGTTTGATTGCCTGAGACCCCACTTCCCGCCACACCCAATCCCACCCTCCCCCCATCACCTTCCGAGTGCATCAGATTTGATTGGGCTGTGATTGGAGTCGATTGTGCTGTAATTGTATTTGATTGTCCCGTGATCGGCTTCGATTGCCCTGTGATTGTTTGATTGCCTGAGACCCCACTTCCCGCCACACCCAATCCCACCCTCCCCCCATCACCTTCCGAGTGCATCAGATTTGATTGTGCTGTGATTGGAGTCGATTGTGCTGTAATTGTATTTGATTGTCCCGTGATTGTTTGATTGCCTCTGAGACCCCACTTCCCACCAACCCCAATACCTCTCAAATACTCCCTTTTTGCTAGGTAGGTGCTCTTTTTTTCTGGGTAGTCTCGGAGGAAAACCCCATAAATTTAGCAATCCAAAATGGCAAGAAGGGGGCTTTCCGATGACGAGGTATACAGGTACATGGACCAGTCGGATGAGTTCTTTTGGGAAGAATCATCCGTCGAATCTTCCGGGTCCGAATTTGAACCTGTAGAAAGCAGTGGTTCCCTGACCAATACTGATGACGAGGCTATGGTCCCGGCTAGAGCCAGGCGTACCAGACCCCAAGTCGTTAGACCGCAGGTGGCGCAGGATCCGCCTCAAGGGCAGCAGGGTGGTGCTAGCGCTGTTGATAGTTTTCTTGGTGAGGCAGGCACCAGCAGCGCAGCATCTCCTGGACTTAGTGCCAGTGCTTCCGTAGACCCTGGCGAAGTGGTGAGCGTCAGCATGGAAGTTGAAACTGGTACGGTGGCAAGTGCAGTAGTACCCCCGTCGCAGCCACCAAGAAGAAGACGGGCCCGTAGTACCCATAGACTCCCAGAGGTGCTGGCACAACCAGATTGGCAATCCCCTGATTCCGCCGCACCCGTAGTGCCCCCTTTCACCGCCCAGTCTGGAGTCCAGGTGGCGACAGCTCATCTAGGAACGGCCCTAGACTTTTTGCAGCTGTTCATCACCCAGGTTCTCCTGGACTTAATTGTGGTTGAGACCATTCGTAAAGCCACACAATTCATCACCGAGCACCCGGAGAGCATGTATGCCCAGCCTTTCGGGTGGAAACCAGTCCAAGTTTCCGACATTAAAATCTTTTTGGCCCTTATCCTTCACTTGGGACTAATGAAACAAAATGTATTGCGGGCGTATTGGTCTACGAACCCAGTACATCATGTTCCCTTGTACCCTGCTGCCATGTCCAGGACACGATTTGAGTCCATCCTGCGCTTCCTGCACTTTAACGACGACAAAACCTGTCATGAAAGGGGAGACCCTGCTTATGACCGGCTCCACAAAATTCGGCCCCTCATAGACCACCTGTCCTCAACATTTGCAGATGCTTATATCCCTGAACAGAACATCTGCGTAGACGAGTCCCTCTTACGCTTTACCGGGCGCCTTGGCATCAAACAGTACATCCCAAGCAAGCGCGCCCGGTATGGGGTGAAACTGTATAAGCTCTGTGAAAGGGCCACAGGCTATACATGTCGTTTTAGGGTCTATGAGGGAAAAGACTCAAAATTGGAGCCGGTCGGATGCCCTGACTACCTGGGGAGCAGTGGAAAGGTTGTGTGGGACTTGGTGTCACCCTTGTTCCAGAAGGGGTACCATCTTTTTGTGGACAATTATTACACAAGTGTGGCCCTCTTTCAGCACTTAAAGTTAGAAGGAATCCGATGCTGTGGCACTGCGCGGCCTAGTCGCCAGGGCTTCCCCCAACGGCTCGTTACCACCAGACTTGAACGGGGGCAGAGGGCCGCCTTGCGTACTGAAGACCTGCTCGCGGTGAAATGGAAGGACAAGAGGGACGTTTACTTTCTGTCCACCATTCACACAGACACGACAGTCCAAATTCAACGGGCAACTGCGGTCATTGAAAAGCCCCTTGTCGTCCACGAATATAATGTCAACATGGGAGGGGTGGACTTCAATGACCAGAGGTTAGCGCCCTATTTAGTTACCCGGAAAACAAGACGCTGGTATAAGAAAGTGTCTTTTTATCTGATTCAATTGGCGGTTTACAACAGCTTTGTTCTCTACAGTAAGGCTGGGAGAACTGGATCTTTCCTCCAATTTCAGGAACAGATCATTCTGGACATCCTGTATCCAGGTGGTGCCAGCCCCCCCCCCCCCAGATGCAACTAGCCGACTGCATGGAAGGCATTACGCCTATCAGCTTCCGTGTGCCCCAGGTCAACGCATCCGAAGAAAACGTTGCCGTGTCTGCAGCAGGGCTGGAACAAGGAGTGACACCGTTTATTATTGTCCCCGCTGTCCTGACCAGCCTGGCCTATGTGTAGGGCAGTGTTTTGAGAGGTACCACGAGCAGGTACACTATTAGAACCTAGGGAACTCCAGACACAGGAGTAGGCACACACTCGGTGGTCTTTCGCACATTGTCGCAGGGAGAGGAGAGGTAAGCTTGAAGACCAAACGGGTAAGCATAAAAGTGGGAAGAAGGATCGGTTTCCATGCTTGATATTGCTGATCTGTCCTGGGTTGGCGATATAAGACGGCATGTTTGAATTTCCCTTGAGTGTGGACACCCCCGGTTTATATGTGATTTGGGCCTATGATGATGCTTTAATGCCACACAGAGTCATCTCTATTGGCAGGCATATTGCTGTATCCTACAGGCATAATGCTGTATACTAAAGTTCTGAGGCCCAGTCACATAAGTTGGTGGCTCACCCTGAGTGCAGGGTGGCACGGGGTGTCTCTCTCCTGAGGTTATCACTGCCATTGATGTGGAGCAAGGTATGTTTGCCGTTCATTTTTCCTTTCAGCCCAGAGTGCATTACTTGTATACCCAATATAAGGAGTATAGCAGAAACTCCTAATACTGGCCATACATGTAATGATTGCAGAGACCCTAAAATGCCAGGACAGACTCCACAAATGACCCCATTTTGGAAAGAGGACACCCTAAAGTATTATGTGAGGTGCACGGTGAGTTCATAAAAGATTTTAGTTTTTGTCACAAGTTAGCAGAATTTTTTTTTAATTTTTTTTTTTAACAAAGTGTCATTTTCCGTTTACTTGTGACAAAAAATAAAATTTTCAATGACCTCACCATTACCCTCATGGAATACCTTGTTGTGTATTCTTTCCAAAATGGGGTCATTTGTGGGGTTTGTTAACTGTCCTGGCAAGTGGGCGGGGTGCTAAATTGTGAGCACCCCTGTAAAGCCTAAAGGTACTCATTGGACTCTGGGCCCCTTAGAGCAGTTAGGGTGCAAAAAAGTGCCACACATGTGGTATCCCCGTACTCGGGAGAAGTAGTACAATGTGTTTTGGGGTGTATTTTTACACATACCCATGCTGGGTGGGAGAAATACCTCTGTAAATGACAATCTTTTGATTTTTTTACACACAATTGTCCATTTACAGAGATATTTCTCCCACCCAGCATGGGTATGTGTAAAAATTCACCCCAAAACACATTGTACTACTTCTCCCGAGTACGGTGATACCACATGTGTGGCACTTTTTTGCACCCTAACTGCGCTAAAGGGCCCAAAGTCCAATGAGCACCTTTAGGCTTTCACAGGTCATTTTGCGGAATTTGATTTCCAGACTCCTCCTCACGGCTTAGGGCCCCTAAAATGCCAGGGCAGTATAGAAACCCCACAAATGACCCCATTTTAGAAAGAAGACACCCCAAGGTATTCCGTTAGTAGCATAGCGAGTTCATAGAAGATTTTATTTTTTGTCAAAAGTTAGTGGAAAATGACACTTTGTGAAAAAAACAATAAAAATCAATTTTCCGCTAACTTTTGACAAAAAATAAAATCTTCTATGAACTCGCTATGCTACTAACGGAATACCTTGGGGTGTCTTCTTTCTAAAATGGGGTCATTTGTGGGGTTCCTATACTGCCCTGGCATTTTAGGGGCCCTAAACCGTGAGGAGTAGTCTGGAAATCAAATTCCGCAAAATGACCTGTGAAAGCCTAAAGGTGCTCATTGGACTTTGGGCCCTTTAGCGCAGTTAGGGTGCAAAAAAGTGCCACACATGTGGTATCACCGTACTCGGGAGAAGTAGTACAATGTGTTTTGGGGTGAATTTTTACACATACCCATGCTGGGTGGGAGAAATCTCTCTGTAAATGGACAATTGTGTGTAAAAAAATCAAAAGATTGTCATTTACAGAGGTATTTCTCCCACCCAGCATAGGTATGTGTAAAAATACACCCCAAAACACATTGTACTACTTCTCCAGAGTACGGCGATACCACATGTGTGGCACTTTTTTGCACCCTAACTGCGCTAAAGGGCCCAAAGTCCAATGAGCACCTTTAGGCTTTCACAGGTCATTTTGCGGAATTTGATTTCCAGACTACTCCTCACGGTTTAGGGCCCCTAAAATGCCAGGGCAGTATAGGAACCCCACAAATGACCCCATTTTAGAAAGAAGACACCCCAAGGTATTCCGTTAGTAGCATAGCGAGTTCATAGAAGATTTTATTTTTTGTCACAAGTTAGTGGAAAATGACACTTTGTGAAAAAAACAATAAAAATCAATTTTCCGCTAACTTTTGACAAAAAATAAAATCTTCTATGAACTCGCTATGCTACTAACAGAATACCTTGGGGTGTCTTCTTTCTAAAATGGGGTCATTTGTGGGGTTCCTATACTGCCCTGGCATTTTAGGGGCCCTAAACCGTGAGGAGTAGTCTGGAAATCAAATTCCGCAAAATGACCTGTGAAATCCTAAAGGTACTCATTGGACTTTGGGCCCCTTAGCGTACTTGGGGTGTAAAAAAGTGCCACACATGTGGTACCGCCATACTCGGGAGAAGTAGTATAATGTGTTTTGGGGTGTATTTTTACACATACCCATGCTGGGTGGGAGAAATAACTCTGTAAATGGACAATTGTGTGTAAAAAAAAATAAAAAATTGTCATTTACAGAGATATTTCTCCCACCCAGCATGGGTATGTGTAAAAATACACCCCAAAACACATTATACTACTTCTCCTGAGTACGGCGGTACCACATGTGTGGCACTTTTTTGCAGCCTAACTGTGGTAAGGGGTCCAAAGTCCAATGAGCACCTTTAGGCTTTACAGGGGTGCTTACAATTTAGCACCCCCCAAAATGTCAGGACAGTAAACACACCCCACAAATGACCCCATTTTGGAAAGTAGACCCTTCAAGGTATTCAGAGAGGGGCATGGTGAGTCCGTGGCAGATTTCATTTTTTTTTGTCGCAAGTTAGAAGAAATGGAAACTTTTTTTTTTTTTTTTTTTTTCTCACAAAGTGTCATTTTCCGCTTACTTGTGACAAAAAATAATATCTTCTATGAACTCACTATGCCTCTCAGCGAATACTTTGGGATGTCTTCTTTCCAAAATGGGGTCATTTGGGGGGTATTTATACTATCCTGGAATTCTAGCCCCTCATGAAACATGACAGGGGGTCAGAAAAGTCATAGATGCTTGAAAATGGGAAAATTCACTTTTTGCACCATAGTTTGTAAACGCTATAACTTTTACCCAAACCAATAAATATACGCTGAATGGGTTTTTTTTAATCCAAAACATGTTTGTCCACATTTTTCGCGCTGCATGTATACAGAAATTTTACTTTATTTGAAAACTGTCAGCACAGAAAGTTAAAAAAATCATTTTTTCGCCAAAATTCATGTCTTTTTTGCTGAATATAATAAAAAGTAAAAATCGCAGGAGCAATCAAATAGCACCAAAAGAAAGCTTTATTAGTGACAAGAAAAGGAGCCAAAATTCATTTAGGTGGTAGGTTGTATGAGCGAGCAATAAACCGTGAAAGCTGCAGTGGTCTGAATGGAAAAAAAGTGGCCGGTCCTTAAGGGGTAGAAAGCCCTAGGTCCTCAAGTGGTTAAGTTACCTCCTCTGTAGTTATTTTCACACACAGTTAATTAACAGCCTGTTTTTAACTTTAGAATTCTGGAGTTATTGGATTGAAGAGTTAACTTTAGGTTTGCCTGAGGTAAAATGTTTCCTGAATGAATACTACATGCCTTATTACCATGGTGATAACTCTAGAAACTTTATTAAAGACAGGAGATAAGCTTAGTGAATTGAGGCCAATGTCTAGTCTCAATTGCAGTTCACATCCATTATAACACGTTTGTTATGCAACTGACTACTGTGAACCTAGCCTCAAGACTGTCAGAAAGAACACAAGAACACAAGATATAACCAGCACTCTAAACAACATACACATAAAGTGACGCTGCCAGAAAAGTAAAATGGATATGGAGGCTGCAATATTATTATTTCCTTTTAAGCAATACCAGTTGCCTGGCACCCTGCTGATCTCTTTGGCTGCAGTAGTGTCTGGATCACACACCTGAAAACAAGCATGCAACTAATTATCAGACTTTAGTCAGAAACATCTAATCTGCATGCTTGTTCAGGGTTTATGGCTTAGAGGCAGAGGATAAGCAGGACAGCCAGGCAGTCTGCATTGTTTAAAAGGAAATAAATGTCAGCCTCCATATGCCTCTCACTTCAGGTGTCCTAAAACCCTCCTCTTGTGGTTGGTTCTTCAGGTTGGTTCTGACAGTGACAGAAAAGCTAACATAAGAGGAGGGTTTTTAAGGTGCACATACGCTAGATGGAAAGGCAGCTGTTCAATCAAGTCTGTGACCAAGACCTTTGCAGGACAGTGAAACTGTGCGCATTGTTCTTCTCCTTACCCCTCCTGCTGTAAGTCGGGCAATTGATATAGCAGAATGAGGCATATGTGCAGTAGTCTATCTCCAAACTGTCACCCAAGGGACTAAGTCCCAATTCATTGAATACAACACATCACTGAAGGTGTGTATGTGCCTTCAGCCTCCAGCTGGTCATACACTGTTCATTTTGTAGTGGATCAGGTAACTAATATCCACCCAATATCTATCTTTAACCTAATTTACTAACCTGCATTTTTTGCAATCAGATTTCAGGAGAAATCTGACTGAATATTGACCAGAATTCCATCACAGCTAGTTTAGCTATGCAAGGCTATACAGCCATTGATTGTGCTCTGATAGTCCCATAGTTCCCTGAGGTATTGAGAGAATTCATGGAGTAAAGTACCTGCTTTCATTAGATTCAATGTTTTTAATTAAACCAAATGTATTATTTATATAAGAAATTAAGTGTATGATACATATCTGGCTAGCCTTAGGGCCTGTTTCCACTAGGAGCCGTGCCTCCCGTTGTGCTGCAAAGACGCAGCTTGAATCCCTAAACCGTGCCATGCACAGCTATAGGCCCCTTTCATACTAGGTTGTTTTCATTGCGTTGCATTACCCTTTTTTACTGCAGGCTAGGCTAAAGCAATGAAAGTCTATGGGACAGTTCATACCTGACGCGATAGAAGCATTGCATCTGACGCAAAAGCATCAGCGCTTTACCATTCGACATCTGGGGCGACGTGTGGTGACCGGAAGTCATGCAAGTCAATGGCTACACAGATATTTTAACATTTTTCGTGTTGCGCATGGGCATTTTTTCAATACACTTCCGGCAATCAGAATTGCGCACACAGGAAGTGGGCGCTAGAGAGCCTCACTTATAGTTTGGCTTGCTGCCAGAAGTAAGATTACCACGCATTGCCCCATTCATCTTTAAAGACTATTTTAAGCGTTGTGGTACGATCATCCGTTGCACCGCAACCAAAGCGCTGGTTGCTGGTGTGAAAACAGCCACTGCAGCACGACATTCAGATTCGCACAGCAGTGCATTTTGGACTGCATAGCAATTGAACAGATAGGCATTGTTTCCCTGCCCCTCTCGCCTGCAGGGAAACGCTGCAGATTTGTGCTGAATTCGGCACGTGTGGAAAATGGGACCCTTAGTAAGCAAAAGGACAGCAGCATAGAAAGTCAGAACATATGGTTGCCTCATGAACATTTCAAATTACAAATGGAACAAGGTTTACCTAGCATCAACATAGACTGATTGTTTACACAATGCTGATCTCTTACACATTTGGATCTGAGAGCATTAGAGATTACAATGAACTAAAACTGAAAAATGTGTGAGAATAATCTGTAAAAACAGCACTGCTATGCAGATTTTTTTAGGTAAGACTCCCAACTTCCCCTGGCTTTGTAAGTCAGTTCCAGCGCTGGGCAGACACACCATTCTGTAGCTTAATATATCGCCACTGTGGTTTTAATAAAATGCTTTATGAAACCGCCTGACTAAATTCTTGTTTACCATAGGGTTACGTCAAGATGCACCCTGCACTAGATGAGATATTTTATATTTGTTATCGATATATGGGCAATTAGATAATTTGATTGAATCTGCTAGAAAATGATGCCCGAACATGCTGCCCCGATCGACCGATTGATTTTCGCGAGAAGTCGATTAAATCAGACGACTGTAATGGACGGAAGATATCAATCAGTAGCAGTTTGGGAATGATAGCAGATGGCCGGCACATAGCATTAGATCAAATTATGTTCTGAGAGTAACCTCTCTTGGCTACATCAACCAGTGTGTGGTCAGCATTACACATATTATGGACATGCCCTAAATTATATAGATATTGTACTGAAATGGTAGATTTACTACCGTAGGAAAAAATCTATCATGTAACTATTCCAAGACATCAGCTAAAATGATAATTCTATAACTGCTATAGGCAGAACACTTTTTCAAGCCAGGAAATGTTTGTCCAAAAGTGAAAGGATGCCTTAGCATCTACATTTAAGACTTGGTTATCAATGATAAATGACATTTGAGAATGGAAAATCTAATTTATGCCAATTGGAAAGCAGCAGGTAAATTTGAAAAAAAATTGTTGGGGCCTGGTTGATTTCAATCTAGTCAGTGATAGATTTGTACTAAACATTGTACTGTAGAATCTAATAGTAAACTCTGATATGGTAAACTCAGTACCAAGGTCCCGACCATATGCCTGTATGAATATTCAATGTATGACCAATTCTGATATAGTAAACTTCTGATAAGGGCTGTGGAGTCTGTACAAAAAAAATATGACTCCAACTCCGGCTTTACTGTATGAAACCACCAACTCCGACTCCAGGTACCAAAAACGGCTCCAACTCCTCGACTCCGACTCCTTAGTCTAATACTTACCAGGGATGTGGATTTGGTACAAAAATCATCCGACTCTGAAGTTTATGAAACCACCGACTCCAACTCAAGGTACCCAAAATTGCTCCGATTTCTCGATGCCGACTCCAACTCCGACTCCACAGCCCTGATTCTAATAAAGTAAACTACTTGGCCAGGTGTCTTGAAGTTTAATATAAAGGGATTTTACTGTATAAGGTTATTTACTAATATATAAGTTGTTTACTTGACTTGCTGTTATTACCTATGAAGGTATATCATTTAGATTTTATCATTTAACTCTTGGTGTTATGATGTATTGCCGGTGTCACCCTATTAATTAGCAACACCCAATGGTACTCTGCTACCAGTGATATTGTTGTGTGCTGTCTGCACAGCTGTTTTTCAAATAACCCTATTGTTCTAAGAATTGTGTGGTGTATTCAAATGCAACTTTGCAAACCTAATCTGTGCTGTTATTTTGTTTTTAGAGACAAGAGACTTTTTCCTGGCAACCTACATAAACAAGCCATGCATGTTTAGTCTTTGTCTACAAATACTGTTATGAACTTTTAACATTTCACATGTCTGTAGACAGATATGTAGGTCTTGGGTGTCTTGCAATTGCTCTGAGAATTGCAGGGTCAAACCTTGGGGTAAATTAGCTAGGATGGCCATTCCTGGGAAGATTGACAACGGTCTTCAATGCATTCTACTTGAAAATCTTTCTATAACTGTAGAATGATGGGCTTAAAACTATTTTGAAATGGCATTATAACCCGTCCCTGATTGCTGGATCGGAACAATTAGGCATACATGGAAAAGAGGTGTCTGATAATTTGGGGCTCCAAATGAAGCCGATATCAGAATATCAGTAATGTTACCGATATTCTACCGTTACCTTCTCTAACCTAAACCTCTTAAAAATTCTCCCCTACCTTTACCTATCACTAACCCTCCCTACATACACTGACCTCCTCCCTACACTGTAGCCTAGCACCTGATGTAGCCAGTCTTTCCTTCTTCCCATTGTGTTAACAGACACCTGAAGTCTTCAAGTGGACCTGAACTCTTGCACAGGACAAAAGGAAAACATAGAGAAAAGCACCCCGTATGTATATAGAGAGTTTAGCCTGTTTAATTCCCCCTCATTTGTGTCTAATCACAAGTTGTAATTTGATCCTTCCCTGTGTCACATGACTGCCTATGGCAGATAAGCAGATAAGCTATTTGAAAGCACAGGCTGTAAACAATATGTCTTCTTCCATAAATCAGGAAGTAGAAACTGTGCAGTTTTATTTTAGGATTTAAACCAGCTGTACCAAAAGGTTTGTTTAACCTTTCGCCGACCGAGTCCTGCTGGTGGGCGTGGCCGCAGCGGCAGCCCCAGAACCGCCTAACGCCGATGCGCGTGCATCTTCGCTTGAATAAATGAGCATCTCCCGCTAGGAGACCGCAACCTCCGTCTATTTACTCCGTACATCGCTGCGATCTAAGGCAGTGCTGTACTGGGGACAGCCGTGTGACACACAGGGGTGATCCACTGTCATAGGCTGAAGCCAATTGAGCTTGGACGAGTCACACTCTCTGGCCATCCACCTGTAGCTATAACAAGGTGGTGAAGCGTGCAGGAAACCTTCCCAGGATACCACAGGGACTTCAATATGATTCAGCAAATAGAAATCCGCACCGCTTCTGTAGATAAATCTTGTTTTATTGATTACAAAAACAGATACATTAAAAAGAACCATGGGGCAAGACAGTCCACTGTTTCGGGCTCCTGCCCATCTTCATGTTGCCCGGTTCAGAACCGGGCAACATGAAGATGGGCAGGAGCCCGAAACAGTGGACTGTAGAACCGGGCAACATGAAGATGGGCAGGAGCCCGAAACAGTGGACTGTCTTGCCCCACGGTTCTTTTTTTTCAAATACTTTTATTTGTAAAGTTTTTATGATTTTTGAACAAAACAGGGGTCAAGCAGGTTACTGTCATACAGTGCAGGAGAAAATCAAGAAATGTAATACATATCAACAGAGAGTTTCCACGGTTCTTTTTAATGTACAGTGGGTTGCAAAAGTATTCGGCCCCCTTAAAGAGAACCTGAGGTGGGTTTGAAGAATATTATCTGCATACAGAGGCTGGATCTGCCTATACAGCCCAGCCTCTGTTGCTATCCCAAACCCCCCTAAGGTCCCCCTGCACTCTGCAATCCCTCATAAATCACAGCCATGCTGCTGACACACAGCTTGTCAGAGCTTTATCTCTATAGTGTCAGTCTGCTGCTCTCCCCGCCTCCTGCAGAACTCCAGTCCCCGCCTGCATCCCTTCCCTCCCTGCTGATTGGAGGGAAGGGACAGGGACAGGGACTGGAGCTATGCAGGAGGCGGGGGAGCAGCTGAGACTGACACTACAGATGTAAACACAGCCTCATAGAATGGCTGTGATTTATGAGGGATTGCAGAGTGCAGGGGGACCTTAGTGGGGTTTGGGATAGCAACAGAGGCTGGGCTGTATAGGCAGATCCAGCCTCACTATGCAGATAACATTCTTTAAACACACCTCGGGTTCTCTTTAAGTTTTCCACATTTTGTCACATTACTGCCACAAACATGCATCAATTTTATTGGAATTCCATGTGAAAGACCAATACAAAGTAGTGTACACGTGAGAAGTGGATCAAAAAGCATACATCATTCCAAACATTTTTTACAAATAAATAACTGCAAAGTGGGGTGTGCGTAATTATTCGGCCCCCCCGAGTCAATACTTTGTAGAACCACCTTTTGCTGCAATTACAGCTGCCATTCTTTTAGGGTATGTCTCTACCAGCTTTGCACATCTAGAGACTGAAATCCTTGCCCATTCTTCTTTGCAAAACAGCTCCAGCTCAGTCAGATTAGATGGACAGCGTTTGTGAACAGCAGTTTTCAGATCTTGCCACAGATTCTCGATTGGGTTTAGATCTGGACTTTGACTGGGCCATTGTAACACATAGATATGTATTGTTTTAAACCATTCCATTGTTGCCGTGGCTTTATGTTTAGGGTCATTGTCCTGCTGGAAGGTGAACCTCTGCCTCAGTTTCAAGTCGTTTGCAGTCTCCAAGAGGTTTTCTTCCAAGTTTGCCCTGTATTTGGCTCCATCCATCTTCCCATCAACTCTGACCAGCTTCCCTGTCCCTGCTGAAGAGATGCACCCCCCGAGCATGATGCTGCCACCACCATATTTGACAGTGGGGATGGTGTGTTCAGAGTAATGTGCAGTGTTAGTTTTCTGCCACACATAGCGTTTTGCATTTTGGCCACAATGTTCCATTTTGATCTCATCTGACCAGAGCACCTTCTTCCACATGGTTGCTGTGTTCCCCACATGGCTTGTGGCAAACTGCAAACGGGACTTCTTATGCTTTCTGTTAACAATGCCTTTCTTCTTGCCACTCTTCCATAAAGGCCAACTTTGTACAGTGCATGACTAATAGTTGTCCTATGGACAGAGTCTCCCACCTGAGCTGTAGATCTCTGCAGCTCGTCCAGAGTCACCATGGGCCTCTTGACTGCATTTCTGATCAGCGCTCTCCTTGTTTGGCCTGTGAGTTTAGGTGGATGGCCTTGTCTTGGTAGGTTTACAGTTGTGCCATACTCCTTCCATATCTGAATGATCGCTTGAACAGTGCTCCTTGGGATGTTCAAGGCTTTGGAAATCTTTTTGTAGCCTAAGCCTGCTTTAAATTTCTCAATAACTTGATCCCTGACTTGTCTTGGACCTGTCTTGTGTGTTCTTTGGACTTCACGGTGTTGTTGCTTCCAAAATTTCTCTTAGACAACCTCTGAGGCCCTCACAGAGCAGCTGTATTTGTACTGACATTAGATTACACACAGGTGCACTATATTTAGTCATTAGCACTCATCAGGTAATGTCTATAGGCAACTTACTGCACTCAGATCAAAGGGGGCCAAATAATTATGCACACACCACTTTGCAGTTATTTATTTGTAAAAAATGTTTGGAATCATGTATGATCTTCGTTCCACTTCTCATGTGTACACCACTTTGTGTTGGTCTTTCATGTGGAATTCTAATAAAATTGATTCATGTTTTTGGCAGTAATATGACAAAATGTGGAAAACTTCAAGGGGGCCGAATACTTTTGCAACCCACTGTATATGTTTTTGTATTCAATAAAACAAGATCTACAGAAGCGGTGCGGATTTCTAATTTGCTGAATCATAGGCTGAAGTCTATGACAGCCGATCACAGTGATTGGCTGGCGGGTAGGAGGGAGGGGTGTACAAAATAAAAAAATACAAGATTTTATTAAGAAAATAAACATAAATATTTGTTAAAAAATAAACATCCTGGGAGTGATCATAGCCCACCAACAGAAAGCTCTGTTGGTGGACAGAAAAGGGTGGGGGGGTCTTCACTTGTGTGCTGAGTTGTGCGGCCCTGCAGCGAGGCCTTCAAGCTGCAGTGGCCGATATTTTAAGAAATGGCCTGGTCTTTCGGGGGGTTTAAGCCCGTGGTCCTTAAGGAGGAACTTCAGCCTAAACAAACATACTGTCATGAAGTTACATTAGTTATGTTAATTTAACCACTTGCCGACCAAGTGGTTTCCTATAGAGCTGTGCTGGGTGGGCTCTTCCGCCCCCAGCACAGATCGTATTGCAAGCAGGGCGATCAGACTTCCCCCCTTTTTTCTCCACTAGGGGGATGTCCTGCTGGGGGGGTCTGATCGCCGCCGCTCTGCTGTGCCTTGCGGGGGGGGCTCCTCAAAGCCCCCCTCCGCAGCGCTATTCCCTCCTCCCTCTCCCTGGCTCTGTAGGTGGTACAGGACGGCGATACGTCCTGTACCGCCTCTGATAGGCTTCAGCCTATCAGACGGCGGCGATCCCCGGCCTCTGATCGCCGATCTCCTGTACGGCGCTGCTGCAGCTGCAGCGCCGTGCAGTGTAAACACCGGGGATTTCTTCCCCGCGTGTTTACATTTCGCCTGCGAGCCGCAATCGGAGGCTCGCAGGCAGTTCACGGAGACACCCTCCGTGAACTGACATGGAACGGCCCGAGCGAGCGGCCGTTTCCATGGAAACCCACAGACAACCCGTTTACGCCAATCAGCGTTAGCTGGTCGTCAAGAGGTTAAATAGATAGGTAATATAATCTCTTACCCATCTTGTTTTAAAAGAACAGGCAAATGTTTGATTTCATGAGGGCAGCCATCTTTTTGGTTGAAAGGAGGTGACAGAGAGCATGAGACACAGTTTCAACTGTCCTGTGTGCTGATCACCCCTCCCAGTTGCTAGGCAATGTGAACAACAACATTGGAAATCCCATCATGCTTTGCACAGCATCAGGGAAAAAAGCCCGAGCAGTTTTTTTGATGGGGCGGAGCTTACGCTTTTGTGCAGCTAAAAATAAGACTTATGTAAGAAAAACAAAGTTCTGATGCTGTGAAACTGTTAAAAAACACCAAGCCTTTTCAGTGCTGCTGAGTAGATTTTTAGTCTGGAGGTTCACTTTAAGTGGTTAAAGGTTATTATGTTGTTGTGTATCTTTTAGAGCAGAGAGGAGTTTTGAGTTCAGGTCCACTTTCAGACCAGCCAGCTGCCAAAAATTCTGCTTATAAAGAAGTGGTCACACTTGCTGATGATCAGTAACTTAAGTTAATTTGGGTATTAGAACCAGGCAGCTACTTCCTTTCTTAATTTCTATGGATGTTGTGAGGGAGTACTTAATTTTTCACACGCTGCTTCCGCTTTCTAAAATGTACCTATAATAAAAAAAAGTGGTCCTGGGGGTATTTACCTCAGGGGGAGCCTCTGAATCCTAAAGAAGCTTACCTTATCCTTCTCTGCAGGCCTGTTCCAGCTCTGGGACCCCCGAAAAAGAACTTGCTGACAGCTCACGCAGGCACATTAGCACTGCCCTGTTTGGCTTTCTTTGAAAAAAAATGCGAGCCACATTGGGTCCACCCTACTGCACAAGCATGAGTCATTTGCACCTGCGCAGTTGCATGTACCCGATCGGGCTTGACTATTTACGCCGAAACCTGAGTGAGATGGTGCTAGTGTGCGTGCACAAGGCCGTCACTCTTTGGGGGTCCCAGCGCTGGATTGGGGTTAGGTGAGAGGATGAGGGAAGCTTCTTTAGGATCCAGAGGCTTCCTTCTCCCTTGGTAAGTATCACAGGTTTACTTTATTTTTTGTTTATTGACTAATGACACGGTATAATATGCCAGGTGCTGTTATTTATCTGAGGTTGTATTTACTTGATTTTAAGACGCTAAGAACCAGATGACTTTTTTAATTATAACCAGATAAGCAAAACTGTAGCACTATGTTGATATAGGTTGAAGTTTAGGCTTGTGTCTTTTTAATTAAAGCGGACCTGAACTCAGAACTTCCTCTATGCTCTAAAAGATACAGCATAATAACCTTTAAAGAAAAACATTTCTTTGTTACAGCTAATTAAAATCCTGCCATAAATCTACAGCGTGTCTACTTCCTGCTTTCACGAAAGCAGACATATTGTGAAAGAGACTCTTTAATGAAAAAAGTTCCCCTGGGAGGTGCTCACCTCGGTACGGGAAAGCATCTGGATCCTATTGATGCTTCCCCGTCCTCCTTTCCACGGTGGTCTTGGTGCAGCCCACTGAATTTGAATGGTCTACTCAAGGGAAAAGTGGAAAGAATCCAAAGGAGTATTAAAAAGGACAAACAGGAAAAATACAAAAAGGATATTGAGGAGTGGAAGGAGAGTGAATATTTTAACTATCTGCAAGGAAGACAACGTTCAAGGTCACGAGGTCGGGGTGGCAGGCCTAGTGAAGGGGAAGGTGGGGGATCCGGAGTATCATCAACCTCGGGAAAATCTGTGTTTTTTTTAGGCGAAAGCGACACAGACAGTGGCGTAGAAAAAAAATTAGAAAAAGGAAAGGGAGAAAGAAAAAGAGAGAAAATAATTTGAAACCTATACTGAGGGTTCAACCCCCAAGGAAGGGGAAGAACCATTAGTAAATATGTGTCATACAGATGAAGGGGTGGATGGCGCCACCAGGTTGACCAAATTTACGCGAGAGGTACAAAATGCACAGATTAATGTAATTAATCTCTCTGATTTCCCACTTGCCCCTGACCACGTTTCCCTCCTTAGCAAGGGTTTATCTTTCTCCCCAGTACAGGGAGGGGATGAATTCAGTGTCCAAAAAGATTTTCAAAGGTTTGTGAGACGTATTAATCTACGTGAAATATATGATGGAAAGGACAGTAAAAATATAGATACCACTAGACCCCAAGACAGTGACCCCTGTGCAATGGAACCAAATGGGTACTGGAGCTTGAAGGAGCGGGAGACTTTACGTATACTGGAGGAGCTTAAAGATTTAGGAAACGAGAAAGAACAGGAGGGAGATGAAAGAGGGGAAGAAATAGGGGACATCGAACATGTTAAAGTTCAAGTGGGGTCGTCCTTCATGCCCTCTCCAAACCACAACCAGGCGTTGGGTATATTTACTGAGTTGGTCTCAAGGTATCTTAAAAAACTACAGTGGCAATTTCCCAAGAATAGAGATAATCTAACAAGGGGGGAACGTAGGGCCCTAGAGGATTTGAAGGCAGTGGAGGACATATTCATCCGGCCTAGTGATAAGGGGGGAAACGTGGTTTTGTGGTCCAAGAGGGAATATCTCTCCGAAGCAACTGTCGCCAACTGTCGGATGAGAATACGTATCAAAGGTTATACGTATGTTGCACCATATGAACGTATAGTGGAAAGCCTAAATAGCTTGGTTGAATATGCTAGGGATTTGGGGATATTGGACGACGCTGAGAATCGATATCTAAAGGTTCAGTCATATAGAAGCCCGGTTCTATATTTGATTCCAAAAATACATAAAAATGAGAACAAACCTCCAGGACGCCCCATAGTGAGTGCTATTGGGGGGTCAACTGAAAGTATTGGGAAATGGCTTGATGCGAAATTAAAAACCCTGATGATGTCCCTTCCCTCTTTTGTTCAAGATTCTACTGATGTGTTGCGACTCCTGGGGGAATTGGAGCTTGGCCCTGATGACATCCTTGTCGGGATCGACATGGAGAGCTTGTACACGTCGATCCCTCACGAGGTTGGCATCGGGGCTGTCCGGCTTTTCCTGGAGGACGCACACCCGGATACTCAATCCCACAACTCCTTTGTTCTGGATGCCTTACGCTTTGTGCTGGAGCACAATTGTTTTGCCTTTGGCGACTCCCACTATAGGCAGGTGCGGGGCACGTCAATGGGCGCGGCCTGCGCGCCTGCCTATGCCTGTCTTCATCTAGGCCAGTGGGAGCGCCAGGAGGTGTACCCTCTCCCGGAGTACGAGCAATTTGTCCGTTTGTGGATTTGTTTTATAGACGATGTGCTGGTGGTGTGGAGGGGGAGTGAAGAAGAACTCGATTCATTTATGAGTCGGTTGAACAGCAATGATCGTAATATCTCGCCCACTTTTACAGCGAGTAGATCTAACATTGCGTTCTTGGACCTGCATATCTGGAGGGAGAATGGTATGGTGAGGACCACCACCTTCCGTAAACCTACAGCAGGCAACACCCTCCTCCACGCCACCAGCAACCATCCAAGACATCTGAAGGACGGAATTCCATACGGCCAGTTCCTGCGATTACGCAGGAATTTCTCTCAAGAAAGTGACTTTAATGATGAGGCATTGACCCTATATGATCGGTTTCGGGAGAGGGGGTACCAATATGAAATATTGTGCTCCAGCTATGAGAAGGCGAGGGGGCGTCAGAGGAGGGAGTTGTTGGAAACTAGAAGGAGAGGATGTAAAAAGACGCAGGAAGTAGGAAAAAGTCCCCCACGATTCATAACTCCATATAACTCAAACTGGGGAAAAATCTGTGAAATACTGACCAAACACTGGCCGGTGTTACAGACGGATCAAAAATTACACAGGATAGTGGGAAACAGACCCATGTTAGTTGCAAAAAGAGCACCAAGTCTCAGAGATGCTCTAGTCCACTCAGAATACGTCCCAAAGGAAAAAAACGACATGGCTGAATAAAAGTAAAGTTGTGGACATGTGTAAGTGTGGAAATTGTGTAGCCTGTGAGAGAATGGTTCCTACAAGGGTGTTTAGTGATGCTCAAAGGAGAAAAGAGTGGAAAATCAGAGAGTTCAATAACTGTAACACAGAGTGGGTCATTTATAGGCTGGAATGTCCCTGCAACAAAGTGTATGTAGGTATGACCACGCGAAAATTAAAAACAAGAATAATGGAACATGTTTCTAATATAATCTGTGGATTACAGAAAAATGGGGAGTATAAGAGTGCAATAGCAGAACACTTTTGTATGGAGCACAATGGTGATCTGGAAGTACTGAAGGCCATGAGAATATCTCACATCATGCCTAATAGGAGAGGGGGAGATAGGCTTAAGACAATAAAACAACAAGAAAGCAAGTGGATATACCTGCTAGGAGCTCTAAACCCTGAGGGAATGAATAATGAACTGGACTATGCCCCTTTTTTGCCATGAATAATAATTCAGAAATTATACTGAACCTCGAGTGTATATATATCTTATGGAGGAAGAAGGGTGCACTGGAAGCATTAACTATGAATATAATATCAAGGAAGAGAGAGAGGGGGAGCTAATTATGCAACTTATGGGAGTATAAAAGTAGCCTATGAATATTGAGAATGGACTCTGTCTGGCTGTATCTGAAAGGAAGAGGCTGAGTGATTTACCTTAAGGATTGAAAATATCAAGCAGACTGGCAATCAGTTGTTCGTTCGGTATAAAACAAAGTGTATTGTATACGAGTATCACCAAGGAAACGAAGGGGAAGAGGGAAGTAGTTGTAACCGACCAATCGATTACTATCACAAGGAGAGAGTTCCCTTATTACTCTTAAAGCGGAAGGACAGCGACTGACCAGGAGGATAAATTGGTGAAAAATAACAATTGATTTTATTTGGCAAACAAAGAAATAATGTCCACTAACATGCAGAACAAGAATACAAACCCCCAATTGAAATCCTCAATATCAAGACCACTCTTGAAATACACTAAATTAATGAAGTAAAATAAGCAACAAATTCAGAGTTAACACTTCTTGCTTGAAGATCTAGCACCTGAAAAGAAAAAGGTTACTTCCTAAAATATCATTAGAGGCTACTACACTTGGACCTTGCTTGAAGTTCCTGCACCTGTAGGAAAAACAAAGAACAAAACACAGCAAATACACATTTCACAATACTTCATCAGACCTTTTTCTTCATCTCACTCTCAATACGTCTATAGCGATACAGTTTTCTCTTTCCTATCTAAAAATATGTATGCATACATGTATGTGAACAAATACACCTGAGAGAAACCAAATAGGAAATGGACTAATGCTTCTGGTTGGGTAGATAAGTAGTGACTGACTCGAAGTAGTCCTTACTGTATGGTAATGACCCTAACAGTCTTCAGTTCCTTGCAAAAGTCTTATCTAACCATACAGTGGCTATGAATTCATATTCACACTTAAGCCTGTATACGATCATGGAGTAGGGGTACCCCTTTAAAAGAACTGATGATAAGTTGCTGATGAAAGATCTTTTCCTGAAGCAGGTGATAGCTTATAATAACTTTCCTTTACTTTACATGCAGCACACTCCAAGATGCCAGTTCAATAACTCTGAAGTAAGTTTCTTCCCTTTATTGTTATCAAAGTTTTTCTTTTTCCTGTATGTCACATATGTAAGTATCAATTCTCTCCTTTTATTACTTCTCACTGCAGGTTGGTTTAAGCTCTAAATGCAATCACTTCACTTGCAGAACACACAGAACACAGCAACAGATCTGTTCACGGGTAAGTTCCTATTTTTCTCCCATGAACTGATAAATTTCTTTACTAATGTGTTATTCTCTTTTCTCCACACAGAGAGATTAACACTCCAAAAATTTTGTCAGGTAAGTGTCTTTTCCACTCATATCAGGCAGAGCCACACCGGGGATTATTCTTGAGGCATATGCACAGTCAATGTACAGAGCAATTGCATTCAAACACAGGCTGACTGGCTTTACTGTGGAGAGACAGATTAATAATCAGTACCAGTGAGTGCACACACAGATTCTCTCACTGATCAGCTCTGTGGTGACAGGTAGGGAAACACAGTCATTGATTCACATTATACAGTACTCTGGTGTTGCTATGACAACATTTCTTTCTTTTCTCCTCACACACACTGTATATATATTATCTAACTGTAGAGAATCAGACGAAGAAGATTTAGCTGATTTGATTTGACCGTCTGATTTTTGTGTCATTACTATTAGGAAAACTCCTGTCACTTTCTTTCTGTGTTCTGTGTGGTGAAATTTCACTTATCTGTCAATTTTTCCTGAAGCGGTCTCCTTGGCCTTGCTGAGCTATCTCTCACTCCTCTGTGGATGAGGTGTCTCCCTGTTTTGACTCAGGGAGCTGTCTCTCATGGTCCCCTTTCTGTGTGTCATCAGTGAGCTAAATTCCTCTGCTTCTGAATGCCATTTCTCTCTCTGTCAGCTCAGTTTCTCCCCCTCTGGTCTCTGTCATCTCTCCTCACGCTGCCTGTGTCACCTTCTGAGGTAAAAATCAGAGAGGGCTTGCCTCTTCAGCTGGAGGGGCGTTCCCAACCTGTGTAACTGACACCCACCCCCTGACTGAGAGCAGAACAGCCATCTTGAGTGCTGGCTGCTTGCTCTGTGTAAATACAGCCTGTGCCAGCACTAATTCTCATAGCTGAAGCTGGCCAGGAATAAAAATACATGTTTTTTTTTTTTTAAATTAAAGAAGCTGCACTATTTGTAGCAGGGCTACATTTTTCCCCTTTTTTTTAAATTGTAGTCCCTTACAATTCTCTAAGAAATCACTTCGCATAACACAATACATCGCTCAAATACAGTAAGCAAGACTTTATCTCCTCTGTTGCCATATAAATTCTTCTTGTAGATAGCGTTTAGGAGGAAGTCCAAAATTCTCTCTGGACGATCTCCTTAAGGAACCCTCAGGTTCTAACTTAGGAGAACCCTCAACCTGCTGGTCAGCATCACTCTCCCTCTCACTCTCTACTGAGCTTCCAGAACTCTCCTCCCTGAGACCCGAAACATCTTGCCACTCATCAACAGGATGAGCCAAATTTTGGTCTCTATTTCTCTGAGCCTGGGGTGTAAGACCACTGGAGAGCTCCACTGGGACCCAACAAGGGACCATTTCTTCCAGTTCCATTTCACAATTCTTAGATTTTCCAAAAGGCTTAGGTTCTGACATCAATTTTAACAGAGCCCCATTCACTCTTTTAATGGGGCCCGTGCCATCCATCTTCTGAACATCATACACTGGAATGTCTGTTGAAGGCTGATTTACTATTTTCCACAAATCAGCACCCCATCTTGATGTCAACTTTCCTTTCTCATGTGTTCCTTTGTTTCGGAGTAAGACAATGTCTCCGACCTGAAAATTCCACCTCCTTTCAAAGGTTTCAGATTCTTTTTCATTACTACGCCGTACCAAGTCATACATCTCTTGTACTCTATTTTTGTGGTTCTCAACCCATTCTTGCATAGTCCTTGAAGTTTGATCCCCCTCTAACCTTCCACACAAAGCATCCAGAGGTCCTCCATCTTCCCTTCCAAAGAACAAATGGAAAGGAGCATAACCAGTAGCGTCATGCACAGTGTGATTATAGGCCCAGACTAACTCTTTAATGTATACCGGCCAACGTTGTTTCTTTTCTTGTTCCAGGGACCGTATCTTCTGTATCAGGGTGCGGTTGAAACGTTCACAGACTCCATTCCCTTGAGGATGATACGGTGTAGTATGTGATTTTTTTATGTTATAGAGCTGACATAACTCCTGCATCAAACGACTTTCAAAACACGGACCCTGGTCCGAATGGATCCGCTGAGGACAGCCATAAGTTTGTATAAAGTCATTCCAGAGGTGCTTGGCAGCTGTTACTGCTGTTTGGTCTCTAGTGGGTACGGCTACAGCAAATTTTGTGAAATGGTCAATCATGACCAACACGCTACTTCGTCCGTCTTGAGCAGTATCCAGAGACAAAAAATCAACTGCCTCCACTTCCAACGGTGCGCTGGTCCTCCATTTTACTAAAGGGAGTTTTGGCTCAGTGCCTTGATTGGTGTTGCATGTCAGACATTCTCTGCATACTTTCTTAATTACCCCTTCCATCTGTAGACAGTAAAATCTCTTTCGGAAACACCAGGCTATTTTCTCAGGCCCTGGGTGCCCTAATTTTTCATGCAGAGTAGTGATAACTTTGCTTGCTACATCCCGAGTCAACACTATCTGACTTCGCACATTCTGCCAATTTTTCAACCGCACCTTTCTGACCAGCAAATTGTTCTCCACTCTTAAGCGATCCCACTGCCTAAGCAGTTTTTGGCCCTCCACCGTCCAATTGACTCTTTGTATTCTCTTTGGCCATACTTGTGCTCTGACCTTTTCTTTCAATGGTTTGAGAATATGATCTTCTTCCTGCAATTTTTCCCACTCTGCTGAGGAGGACTCAATAACTTCCATCATGTTTACCATCAACTCATCCTCATTTTCTTTCGACATGTGACTAGCTTTTTCCTTAATCCCAAACACGGGTACTTCAACTTCTTCCAGATCTTCATCTCTCTCCCTTCCAGCAGGTTCATATGGGAATCTCGATAATGCATCTGCACAGCCGTTGATTCTTCCTGGTCTGTACTTAATAGTAAATTGGAACTTGGCTAATCTGGCTACCCACCGTTGTTCCATCGCTCCTAATTTAGCTGTTTGAAGGTATGCTACGGGGTTATTGTTGGTGTAAATGGTAAATTTTACTCCATTCAAGTACTCACTGAATTTCTCCGTGATGGCCCATACCACTGCCAACAATTCTAGCCGGAAAGAACTGTAATTTGCTGGATTTTTCTCAGTCTCTCTGAGACTACGACTCGCAAAAGCTATTACTCGTTCTTTTCCTCCTTTTTCCTGAGTCAGTACTGCACCTAAGCCCTGATTACTAGCATCAGTATACAAACGAAAAGGAAGGTGGAAATCCGCGAAGGCCAGTATCAGAGAAGATTCGATTTCGGCTTTTAATTCATCAAAAGCTTTTTGCTGTTCAGTGTTCCAGCAGACAGTATCATTTTTTTTTCTCAGTTGAGCCCCTTTTAGAATAAAATGCAAAGGACGAGCCTTCTGTGCAAAATGCGGTATAAATCTTCGATAGTAACTTGCTATCCCTAAAAATGCTCGTACCTCTCGGATAGTAGTAGGAACTGGCCATTCCTTAATCAATTTCACTTTTTCTGGGTTTGGCTTGACGCCTTCTTTGGAAATAACATGCCCCAAGAAATTAACCTCCGGCTTGAATAGATGACACTTACTAGGCTTCAACTTCAGTCCATATGACCTGAGCTTCTGGAATACCACATCCAGGTGCTGAATATGTTGATGAAAATCAGTGGAATATACGATGATGTCATCCAAATAGATCAGCACATGTTCAAAATTAAACTCGCCCAAACAGCTCTCCATCAGTCTTTGAAATGTAGCTGGGGCGTTCGTCAATCCAAACGGCATTCTCTTGAATTGATAAAGTCCCATGGGTGTAGTAAAAGCGGTCTTTTCCTGATCTTTTTTGTCAACTAAAATTTGCCAGTAACCACTACAAAGATCTAGAGTAGAGAACACTTTAGCTTTCCCCAAAGCCAGTAATGAGTCCTCTATCCTCGGAAGGGGATAGGCATCCTTAATAGTCACTGAATTTAACTTTCTGTAATCTACACAAAACCTCAGACTACCATCCTTTTTCTTCACTAACACAATGGGAGCTGCCCAGGGACTACTGCTAGGTTCTATTACATTAGCCGCCAACATCTGTTCTAACATCTGCTTAACTTCTTGGAACAAATTAGGAGGGATATATCTATATCTTTCTCTGATGGGGCCAGCTGTATCTGTTCTAATCTCATGACGAATCTTATCAGAGCATCCAAGATCACTTTCATCAATAGAAAAAACTTCTTTATTTCTCTCAAACAACTGATTCAATGCAGACTTCTCATTATCATTCAGTTGTTCAACATCCAATACTACTGTTTGGGAAATTTTCTCTCCATTCCATTCTTGCGCTTTAGTATCAGAGTCCGTTGACATTATCCGACATGAGCAAAGATTTTTTCCTTTCTCTTCCACTTGCACTTCCTTACCACCTACACTTTCCACCGGACACACATCGGCCAACCAAGCACCAGAGGGTATATGTACAGTGTCTTTTCCCCAATTTAACATTCGGATAGGAACTTGCCCATTTTTCACCGTGGCTACTGTCTTTGCTACAGTAATATCTAATCTCGGATTCACTGGTTCTACCATCACCGTCAGACCTGCAGTTTGACAGTTGGAACCCACAGCCACCTGCATGACTACCTCAGACCTAGGGGGAACAGACAAACCCTTCTCACAGGGTGCTCTTATCACTCCAATCCTCCCCTTACAACGCTTGGCATTTCGAATAGCACTACATGTTTTTATCAAATTTTGAAACACTCGTCTCTCTTCTTGTTGCCGGGAAATCTTTTGCCAATACCGATGTCCATATTGCGAGAATAATCGTCCATCCAGATCCTGCAGAATATTCATTCCAACAATTATTGGGGTTTCTGAGGATGTCTGTCCCTTTACCACCATTATACCCCTTTTTCCCAACTGTTCCTCACCAATTTCCACATCCATCCAAATAATTCCTTTGACTGGGATAGGCAAATTATTGGCTGCTGCCAGCTCAATCCAAGACATCTCCAAATCCTGAATTTTTCCAGGAAAATTCCTTGCAAAATACGCCTCTGAAATGGTAGTCACTTGGGATCCTGTGTCTAACAAGCCATTAACCTCTTTCCCTTCTAACTTAATTTTAATCAAAGGACAATTTCCTACTACTGGCCCTGTCTCCTGCTGCACATAGGTCTGAGTAGCCATTCCCAACGTCCGACCTTCAACCCTAGGAGGCTCTAGTTTAAATTCTGATTGCTTCCATTGCGAGCATATCGTTGAGGTCTAGGACAATTACGGGCAAAATGTCCCTCTCTTCGGCAGTTCCAGCAGGTGAATGGTTGGTCATTTCTATTCTGAGTAGATTCCCTGGGCCCATGGTATTCTTCTCGTCTGACTTCTTGGCGTAATCTTAACTTAGCAATATCTTCTTGCATCTGCTTCAAAATGTGACCTAACTCGATGGCCTCTTCCCCCTTTTTACTGTCTATTATCACTTTCCTTTTCCTTTGCATCAGAATTTGGTTGTCGCATAGCCAATTGAGTAATTTCCTCCTCTTGTTGATATTTAATAGCTAGTCGTTGGACTGATTGAAAGGAAATTGCAGGGTCTAGTTCTAACTTATTCTTTACTGCCCTTCTTACTACATGGCTCCGTAATCCCAGCACAAACTGGTCTTTCAGCCAGGAAGACATCCCGTTTCTTCTGCATCCTGCATCAAACGACTTTCAAAACACGGACCCTGGTCCGAATGGATCCGCTGAGGACAGCCATAAGTTTGTATAAAGTCATTCCAGAGGTGCTTGGCAGCTGTTACTGCTGTTTGGTCTCTAGTGGGTACGGCTACAGCAAATTTTGTGAAATGGTCAATCATGACCAACACGCTACTTCGTCCGTCTTGAGCAGTATCCAGAGACAAAAAATCAACTGCCTCCACTTCCAACGGTGCGCTGGTCCTCCATTTTACTAAAGGGAGTTTTGGCTCAGTGCCTTGATTGGTGTTGCATGTCAGACATTCTCTGCATACTTTCTTAATTACCCCTTCCATCTGTAGACAGTAAAATCTCTTTCGGAAACATCAGGCTATTTTCTCAGGCCCTGGGTGCCCTAATTTTTCATGCAGAGTAGTGATAACTTTGCTTGCTACATCCCGAGTCAACACTATCTGACTTCGCACATTCTGCCAATTTTTCAACCGCACCTTTCTGACCAGCAAATTGTTCTCCACTCTTAAGCGATCCCACTGCCTAAGCAGTTTTTGGCCCTCCACCGTCCAATTGACTCTTTGTATTCTCTTTGGCCATACTTGTGCTCTGACCTTTTCTTTCAATGGTTTGAGAATATGATCTTCTTCCTGCAATTTTTCCCACTCTGCTGAGGAGGACTCAATAACTTCCATCATGTTTACCATCAACTCATCCTCATTTTCTTTCGACATGTGACTAGCTTTTTCCTTAATCCCAAACACGGGTACTTCAACTTCTTCCAGATCTTCATCTCTCTCCCTTCCAGCAGGTTCATATGGGAATCTCGATAATGCATCTGCACAGCCGTTGATTCTTCCTGGTCTGTACTTAATAGTAAATTGGAACTTGGCTAATCTGGCTACCCACCGTTGTTCCATCGCTCCTAATTTAGCTGTTTGAAGGTATGCTACGGGGTTATTGTTGGTGTAAATGGTAAATTTTACTCCATTCAAGTACTCACTGAATTTCTCCGTGATGGCCCATACCACTGCCAACAATTCTAGCCGGAAAGAACTGTAATTTGCTGGATTTTTCTCAGTCTCTCTGAGACTACGACTCGCAAAAGCTATTACTCGTTCTTTTCCTCCTTTTTCCTGAGTCAGTACTGCACCTAAGCCCTGATTACTAGCATCAGTATACAAACGAAAAGGAAGGTGGAAATCCGCGAAGGCCAGTATCAGAGAAGATTCGATTTCGGCTTTTAATTCATCAAAAGCTTTTTGCTGTTCAGTGTTCCAGCAGACAGTATCATTTTTTTTTCTCAGTTGAGCCCCTTTTAGAATAAAATGCAAAGGACGAGCCTTCTGTGCAAAATGCGGTATAAATCTTCGATAGTAACTTGCTATCCCTAAAAATGCTCGTACCTCTCGGATAGTAGTAGGAACTGGCCATTCCTTAATCAATTTCACTTTTTCTGGGTTTGGCTTGACGCCTTCTTTGGAAATAACATGCCCCAAGAAATTAACCTCCGGCTTGAATAGATGACACTTACTAGGCTTCAACTTCAGTCCATATGACCTGAGCTTCTGGAATACCACATCCAGGTGCTGAATATGTTGATGAAAATCAGTGGAATATACGATGATGTCATCCAAATAGATCAGCACATGTTCAAAATTAAACTCGCCCAAACAGCTCTCCATCAGTCTTTGAAATGTAGCTGGGGCGTTCGTCAATCCAAACGGCATTCTCTTGAATTGATAAAGTCCCATGGGTGTAGTAAAAGCGGTCTTTTCCTGATCTTTTTTGTCAACTAAAATTTGCCAGTAACCACTACAAAGATCTAGAGTAGAGAACACTTTAGCTTTCCCCAAAGCCAGTAATGAGTCCTCTATCCTCGGAAGGGGATAGGCATCCTTAATAGTCACTGAATTTAACTTTCTGTAATCTACACAAAACCTCAGACTACCATCCTTTTTCTTCACTAACACAATGGGAGCTGCCCAGGGACTACTGCTAGGTTCTATTACATTAGCCGCCAACATCTGTTCTAACATCTGCTTAACTTCTTGGAACAAATTAGGAGGGATATATCTATATCTTTCTCTGATGGGGCCAGCTGTATCTGTTCTAATCTCATGACGAATCTTATCAGAGCATCCAAGATCACTTTCATCAATAGAAAAAACTTCTTTATTTCTCTCAAACAACTGATTCAATGCAGACTTCTCATTATCATTCAGTTGTTCAACATCCAATACTACTGTTTGGGAAATTTTCTCTCCATTCCATTCTTGCGCTTTAGTATCAGAGTCCGTTGACATTATCCGACATGAGCAAAGATTTTTTCCTTTCTCTTCCACTTGCACTTCCTTACCACCTACACTTTCCACCGGACACACATCGGCCAACCAAGCACCAGAGGGTATATGTACAGTGTCTTTTCCCCAATTTAACATTCGGATAGGAACTTGCCCATTTTTCACCGTGGCTACTGTCTTTGCTACAGTAATATCTAATCTCGGATTCACTGGTTCTACCATCACCGTCAGACCTGCAGTTTGACAGTTGGAACCCACAGCCACCTGCATGACTACCTCAGACCTAGGGGGAACAGACAAACCCTTCTCACAGGGTGCTCTTATCACTCCAATCCTCCCCTTACAACGCTTGGCATTTCGAATAGCACTACATGTTTTTATCAAATTTTGAAACACTCGTCTCTCTTCTTGTTGCCGGGAAATCTTTTGCCAATACCGATGTCCATATTGCGAGAATAATCGTCCATCCAGATCCTGCAGAATATTCATTCCAACAATTATTGGGGTTTCTGAGGATGTCTGTCCCTTTACCACCATTATACCCCTTTTTCCCAACTGTTCCTCACCAATTTCCACATCCATCCAAATAATTCCTTTGACTGGGATAGGCAAATTATTGGCTGCTGCCAGCTCAATCCAAGACATCTCCAAATCCTGAATTTTTCCAGGAAAATTCCTTGCAAAATACGCCTCTGAAATGGTAGTCACTTGGGATCCTGTGTCTAACAAGCCATTAACCTCTTTCCCTTCTAACTTAATTTTAATCAAAGGACAATTTCCTACTACTGGCCCTGTCTCCTGCTGCACATAGGTCTGAGTAGCCATTCCCAACGTCCGACCTTCAACCCTAGGAGGCTCTAGTTTAAATTCTGATTGCTTCCATTGCGAGCATATCGTTGAGGTCTAGGACAATTACGGGCAAAATGTCCCTCTCTTCGGCAGTTCCAGCAGGTGAATGGTTGGTCATTTCTATTCTGAGTAGATTCCCTGGGCCCATGGTATTCTTCTCGTCTGACTTCTTGGCGTAATCTTAACTTAGCAATATCTTCTTGCATCTGCTTCAAAATGTGACCTAACTCGATGGCCTCTTCCCCCTTTTTACTGTCTATTATCACTTTCCTTTTCCTTTGCATCAGAATTTGGTTGTCGCATAGCCAATTGAGTAATTTCCTCCTCTTGTTGATATTTAATAGCTAGTCGTTGGACTGATTGAAAGGAAATTGCAGGGTCTAGTTCTAACTTATTCTTTACTGCCCTTCTTACTACATGGCTCCGTAATCCCAGCACAAACTGGTCTTTCAGCCAGGAAGACATCCCGTTGTTCTGGTAAGGATCCTCCGCTTCTTCCTTTTTTTGTATAGCTCTCATCAGTTCTTGTAGGGCATTAGCAAACTGAGGTATGCTCTCCTGCTCCCGCTGGGTTCGATCCATGAACCTCTTCCGCACTACGTGTAGGTCAGAGGGGTCCCCACATATATTTCTTCAAGTATCTCCAAAATGTCTTCTAAACTCACAGGAAGATCCCGACTGGCATTAATTATTGTTTTCCGTGCATCACCCTCAGAAGCTAAAATGGCTACTTCCCGATGCATATAAACTGGAACTTTATATGCTTTGATAGCACTTTGAATACGCTCTGCCCAATCTCTCAGAGGCATATTATTGCCAGTAAATTTAGGTAAGTAGGTAGCTAAAATACCAATAGGAGTCATAGTCATAGACATGGTAAAATCCACATTCTCCCTTGATAGAGCTCTCTCAGCGGATCCCTCACCCATAGCTGGTACGTCTGACCCCAGGTTCTCTCCTGGTCTATTGATGTCAGAGTCCATCCTGCCGACTGCGCCAAAATGTAACCGACCAATCGATTACTATCACAAGGAGAGAGTTCCCTTATTACTCTTAAAGCGGAAGGACAGCGACTGACCAGGAGGATAAATTGGTGAAAAATAACAATTGATTTTATTTGGCAAACAAAGAAATAATGTCCACTAACATGCAGAACAAGAATACAAACCCCCAATTGAAATCCTCAATATCAAGACCACCCTTGAAATACACTAAATTAATGAAGTAAAATAAGCAACAAATTCAGAGTTAACACTTCTTGCTTGAAGATCTAGCACCTAAAAAGAAGAAGGTTACTTCCTAAAATATCATTAGAGGCTACTACACTTGGACCTTGCTTGAAGTTCCTGCACCTGTAGGAAAAACAAAGAACAAAACACAGCAAATATACATTTCACAATACTTCATCAGACCTTTTTCTTCATCTCACTCTCAATACGTCTATAGCGATACAGTTTTCTCTTTCCTATCTAAAAATATGTATGCATACATGTATGTGAACAAATACACCTGAGAGAAACCAAATAGGAAATGGACTAATGCTTCTGGTTGGGTAGATAAGTAGTGACTGACTCGAAGTAGTCCTTACTGTATGGTAATGACCCTAACAGTCTTCAGTTCCTTGCAAAAGTCTTATCTAACCATACAGTGGCTATGAATTCATATTCACACTTAAGCCTGTATACGATCATGGAGTAGGGGTACCCCTTTAAAAGAACTGATGATAAGTTGCTGATGAAAGATCTTTTCCTGAAGCAGGTGATAGCTTATAATAACTTTCCTTTACTTTACATGCAGCACACTCCAAGATGCCAGTTCAATAACTCTGAAGTAAGTTTCTTCCCTTTATTGTTATCAAAGTTTTTCTTTTTCCTGTATGTCACATATGTAAGTATCAATTCTCTCCTTTTATTACTTCTCACTCTCATATTAGGCAGAGCCACACCGGGGATTATTCTTGAGGCATATGCACAGTCAATGTACAGAGCAATTGCATTCAAACACAGGCTGACTGGCTTTACTGTGGAGAGACAGATTAATAATCAGTACCAGTGAGTGCACACACAGATTCTCTCACTGATCAGCTCTGTGGTGACAGGTAGGGAAACACAGTCATTGATTCACATTATACAGTACTCTGGTGTTGCTATGACAACATTTCTTTCTTTTCTCCTCACACACACTGTATATATATTATCTAACTGTAGAGAATCAGACGAAGAAGATTTAGCTGATTTGATTTGACCGTCTGATTTTTGTGTCATTACTATTAGGAAAACTCCTGTCACTTTCTTTCTGTGTTCTGTGTGGTGAAATTTCACTTATCTGTCAATTTTTCCTGAAGCGGTCTCCTTGGCCTTGCTGAGCTATCTCTCACTCCTCTGTGGATGAGGTGTCTCCCTGTTTTGACTCAGGGAGCTGTCTCTCATGGTCCCCTTTCTGTGTGTCATCAGTGAGCTAAATTCCTCTGCTTCTGAATGCCATTTCTCTCTCTGTCAGCTCAGTTTCTCCCCCTCTGGTCTCTGTCATCTCTCCTCACGCTGCCTGTGTCACCTTCTGAGGTAAAAATCAGAGAGGGCTTGCCTCTTCAGCTGGAGGGGCGTTCCCAACCTGTGTAACTGACACCCACCCCCTGACTGAGAGCAGAACAGCCATCTTGAGTGCTGGCTGCTTGCTCTGTGTAAATACAGCCTGTGCCAGCACTAATTCTCATAGCTGAAGCTGGCCAGGAATAAAAATACATGTTTTTTTTTTTAAATTAAAGAAGCTGCACTATTTGTAGCAGGGCTACATTGTCACGCTGTGAAACCCCGCCCTACGACTGGAAGGAGAATAAAGAGGGCAGCCCAGCCAATCATGAGCCGCGCACATCCTGACGAAGTTCGCAAGTGGGCGGGCGCAACGCGTCGATGGGCGGGTGCAAATCCTGCGGCCTTGAGCGCTCCTAAATATCGGCGGCAGCTGCAGCAGTGAGATAGGAGGTCGGCGTCTGCTCCCCGAGAAGGCTCTGGCGAACCGGGTTGAGCGAGACAGCTGACCACTGAGGATTACCGGTAATCTAAACAGCGTCCAAATACCTAGCAGCAGTCCTGTGAATGGCGGAATCCGGAGTTGAGACGGAACCCGACAGGATACAATGCTTATGGTGAGATCTTTCCATATACTGGTTGAACCCGTTACTGCAGCATTGCAAGCTGAAGTTATTTCAATTATATCTACCTGCACATAAACTTTCTTCCCCTCTCTGAAGACAAGGACTATTGGTACCGGTACCAGAAGGGATGTATGATTGTACTGGTGTGTAAGGTGTGAGATATTGAGTGAGCGCTCTATCTTGGCCAGTTTTAAATGATTTTAATTGGTTGGTCTGTGTGTTTTTGACGTACGAATTCCCATAATAAAGCTTTTTGTAATTTTCTATACCTATTAGTGACCAGAAATTTATTTATCCTAATTGTGAATTAAATTACAATTTTTGTCACTCCCTCAGAATTGAGGTGGGGGTATAGTTTACTAAGGAGGTGGTTGAGCCAGGCATATATTATTATTGTTATTAATTTAGTAGCCCACTGAATTTGTCAGGCTGTGCAATATTTACCGTCCACTGTTCCAGCGGGGGCGCTGTTGCAGCTCTCCCCTCGGAAAAAGGTGGAAATAGCTGATCTCAGTCGGGTCTGCTCTACTGCGCAGGCGCAAGAGACTTGTGCCTGCGCAGTAGAGCATACTCGACTGGGATCGCCTATTTCCGAGTGGAGAGCCGCTACTGCACCTGCGCTGGAGCCGGGAAGGTAAATATTTACATGCCAGCTGTTCAGTGGGCTGCAGCGAGACCGCCATGGGACACAGGAGGACGGGAGAAGCCTCGATAAGATCTAGAGGCTTCCACCTCCTGAGGTGAGTACCCACCAGGGGCATTTTTTTTACTTTACAGATCCTCTTTAACATCAAATTAACTGTTCTGCCATGGCAGAGAAGATTCCTGAGCTGACAGTTGAGAAATTAAATTACGGTGGTGATTAGTCACAGATGGGGGGGGAATTAGACAGACTAGATACATAAAGAGTGCATTTCCTTCTGTCCTGTGCAAGAGTTCAGGTCCACTTTAAAACTGTACGGAATATGTCCTTATTTTCAATGCACATTTTGTAAAGCTCACACAAGACATTTTTGCTTCAATACATTTTATTAACTGGTAGACTGGGTTCACAAAGCAGTCTTCCTGTGCCAAAAACAGAAGTTGCTTGTCTTAGAACAAAAAGTCTGTTAGCTGTTCAAATTCCTCCCCCTATCCCATCATCCCCTACATAAGGTAATCAGGGAAAAGCTTGGAGAGGCACCAGCTTTCCCTGTGAGTTAATCTATACATTGTAAGTAATAATGGCGGGCATAATTTGTGTGTGTGTGTGTATATATATGTGTGTGCACACACAATACAGTCCCCCAAAGTATTTCTAAGACCCCGGAACCACTAAAGTGCTTCCTGAAGCTTGACAATCACCAGCGTCCCTCAAGGCTCTACAACAGTGTAACTCTATGTGGGTTGTTCTAATGCTTGACTTCAATTAGTAAATATTTCTAGTTCTACACACTGCAATGAAATCAATATATTATTTAAAAGCAATTAGCTCCTTTATCAGTAGACATTTCCACTACAAATAGCCGTATCTAATCTGTGAGATTCCATGCAGAACACATGGAAGTACTTAAGAGATATAAAGTTGCCAGAGTTCATAATTTTATTGGGGTAATGCCATCCTCTATGCAGGAGCTCCAGATAGATCCAGCACTTGCTAGCAATTGAACAGAGAGCTCCTTGTTTCCTTTGGCCTACTCAGCAAACTACAAAACATCACAGCTCTGTAGTTACACCTCAACAACACTGAATTTAGCTGCTTGCTTCCAAGTATTTCAAGCCGTGCCAGGGATGTTGGGGCCATCTGCAGCTTCTAAAATCAAATCCAGCAGTTGCTACAGTAAAAGTTCAATACTGTTATTTGTTTTAAAGTGTAAATTAATTTGTGTTTCACTAGGTTAAAGAGAACTAGAAGCCGCAAAAATTAAATAGAATACAAAACAAGAAAAACAAACAGTAAGGCTACATTAACAGTGGGTCAGCTAGATAGCGTACTGGTAAGGCTGTTGCCTTTTATGTGGGATTTGAGCCTTTGACCGGGGTTCGAATCCCGGCTCAAGCCAGTACGTAACACAGTAAGGAGTCTTTGGGCAAGGCTCCCTAATGATCCTGGACACCCTTGGTGCACGCTGTAAGTGGCTGCAGCTCTGAAGCGTGATATAAATGGTCTGCTTATTTGTAACAGATAGATCGACATTCACTCTCTCCCTCTCTGGCAGCATACAAAAATTCTACCTCCATCAATACTGCAATATGGTGTTATTTTTTAATACATTTAAAGTTAACACTATAGCATTAGCCTGGTTATATGAATTCTGCTGCTATAGTCAATAGCATACTAGTCCATAGTCCATAGCACACTAGTATTATAGCAAGCAGTGCACTACTCCCAACTGCACTCCTGGTACCGCTGGATGAGCAGAAAAAGTTATGTATTGCATAAAAATCCTGTTGTTTCAAGTATTATTCTAACTGAGGTGATTCTGAAAACAATATAAGCTGTGCTTCGGCACAAAGCCCAAAAATACATTTTCCAGAAAAGTGGGCTCTATGGTAGCTAAGCATTCAGTAGTTTTGTTACAGCAAGAGTGGACCATTGGAACTCTTCCATTTGTTAGCTAGCAGTTGCTCACAAAAGGGATATGAATAATAATAACACCACCAGATAAAGGGAAGGTTGGCTTTTTGTTCTGTGTCATAGCCAGGTTATAAAAGATCATCATTTAAAGAGACCCCTCAATGATATATAGAAGAATGTACTACTGTACATTATTTAACATACCCAATTTTAGGTTAATTATCACGGTTTCAGCATTAGAAACACTACCTATATCTATATATTGCTGTATATTAGTGTGCAACCCCGCCCTACCAGTGATATTTACTCTAAGCTATGTAGTTATGCAGCCTCCTGCCCAGAGCATTCTTGGAGGCCAGGGCCCACATGCAATTTACTTTTTCTCTTGTGTCAATAAAATTCCTGTTAAGCCACCAGCAAGCAAACAAATACTCAAAATAATTTTTACAGTACTTGTTCACCCACATTTTGGTATTTTTTCAATTTAATGGCGCTGAAAAGTTATTTTAAAAAGAAGTTGAAAAATGATCTCCTAAGAGAAAATTCAGGAGAAAAGGTTAATTGAATATGGGCCCAGGGCCCACATGCAATTCACTTTTTTCCCTGAGTTTTCTCCTGGGTGATATTTTCACGACTTGTAAATAAAATGCCTTTTACACCACCAGCAAACAAATATTTAAAATGATTTTGACAGTACTTTTTCACCAACTTTTGGGTACTTTTTCCATTGCAATGTGCTAAAAAGTTCATTTAAACTGAAGATGAAAAGTTATCTACTAGGAGAAAACTCAGGAGAAAAAGTGAATTGCATATGGCCCCAGGTATTTAAACAAAAAGTGACGCACCTTGCCACCTGTGATAAATTTAAAGAGGAACTCCAGTGAAAATAATGTAGTAAAAAAAGTGCTTCATTTTTTACCATAATTATGTATAAATGATTTAGTCAGCGTTTGCTCATTGTAAAATCTTTCCTCTGCCCGATTTACATTCTGACATTTATTACATGGTGACATGTTTACTGTGGGCAGGTTATGTAGCTGCTCCTAGCTGTTTTGGCTGTTAGGCTGTTCAGTCCTGTCTGTGAACATTGTTACATTGTGGCAGTTTGCCCAGAGTACCGCGGTACTCAGAGCTTCTTGTGGGAGGGGTTTCAGCACAAAATCAGTCATACAGTGCCCCCTGATGGTCTGTTTGTGAAAAGCATATTTCTCATGTAAAAGGGGGTATCAGCTACTGATTGGGATAAAGTTGAATTCTAGGTTGGAGTTTCTCTTTAAGACTCAAAATCAGGGTGAGGAAATGTTTTTTTACAAAGGGCAAACACTGACTATATAATTTGTAAACTAGTAATGTAAAAAAAAAAGTTTTTTTTTTTTTTTTTTACAGTATTAGTTTACAAATGATCTAGTCAGTGTTTGTCGCAGTGCACAGGTGTGCCCAGTACATTGCGTTTCCACAGTGCAGCCATGAACATACATGGAGCCATATGCAATTACATTTTTCATCTGCCTTTTCTCCTAGGAAATATTTTCACAACTTGTAAATTAAATTACTTTTAAGCCATTCCAAGCAAAAAAATAGCTTGGAATGATTTTGACAGTACTTTTACACCTACTTTTTGGAACTTTTTCAATTGCAGAGTGCTGAAAAATTATTTTAAAAAGGAGATGAAACATTTTCTCCTAGGAGATAACTCAGGAGAAAAAGTTAATTGCATTTGGGCCATGGAGGGGAAATGGTGGCGACCAACATTAATTACAGGGTCCCAGCCCAGAGCAGGAAGGGAGGATGAGGACCAAGGAAGCCTCCTGACCATCCAGAGGCTTTCCCCTGCTGTGGTAAGTAACTTTTTTCTGTACAGGTACCCTTGGAGTGCTACATTAGTGCTGTTTTAGATCAGTTATGGGTTAAAGAGGAACTCCAGTGAAAATAATGTAATAAAAAAAGTGCTTAATTTTTACAATAATGATGTATAAATGATTTAGTCAGTGTTTGCCCATTGTAAAATAATTTAAATCCCTGATTTATATTCTGACATTTATCACATGGTGACATTTTTACTGCTGGCAAGTGATGTAGCTGCTGCTTGCTGTTTTGGCAGTTGGAAACAGCTGTAAACAGCCATTTCCCACAATGTAACAGGGTTCACAGACAGGAAACTGCCAAGAGTACGTACTCAGAATTTCTTTGTGGGAGGGGTTTCACCACAATATCAGCCATACAGCGCCCCCTGATGGTCTGTTTGGGAAAAAGAATAGATTTCTCATGTAAAAGGGGGTATCAGCTACTGATTTGGATAAAGTTCAATTCTTGGTCGGAGTTTCTCTTTAAAGTCAACTCTGTACACACAGACAAATGATAACTGATGACAATGCTACAAATGAACAATGCTGGATGGCAACATGACCTGGTTAGTTAGGTTAATGCTAATTTCACACATGGTCTGGTACAATTGTCCTGCTGCAGGAGAGCCCGCAACTGGACAATCGCACCACACCATTCTGTGTTTAAATCACCCTGCAGCAGAGTGCGCTGACAGGGTGATTTGCGTAGCTTCACCCACCACTCAGTGATGTGTACTTTGCTGGACATGAAGTATGTCACTGAATTTTGAATGATTGGCGCATGTGCACTGCATCACTACTGCAACAATCTAAATAGATTGTTGCGGTGTCATTGACTATAATGCAATTGCGTGCCGAGCAGTACTACTCGTACTGCTGAGCAACGCAGTGCAGAGTCTGCTTTGTTGGAAGCTTCACATCGTGGGTACTGTGTCCAGTCTCATAGATACTAATAACAGCTGCAAGGAACCGCAGCGCGAGAGCAGCGGGGGAAAGTACTGTGACGCACTAAAACTGTGTAAGTGTAAAAAGTGCCTAAGGGTTTTAACAGCAATGGGGTAAGGTTAGTTGCAAAGTTGCTATGAGTTAAAGTATAGTCAATATCGTGCTGCAGAAGTTACATCATACTCAGGAAAAAACATTTATAAAAGAATCCATATTTTCCCTTTCAATTTCTTTATCAAATGCATCTTTAGGAAAGCAGTGCAGACTATATTGTACTCTGAGCATGCCACATGTTTGCTAAGATTAGGATTTCCTAGAAGAACAATGCAGCTTTATCCGATAAGCAGTACTATTGAAATTACTGCTATAATGCGCTGTTTACACATTTCTTAATGACAAAACTTCTAAAGAAATGCCCCTAAATAAAATGTAAGTTTGCAGAAAGCTGCAAAACTATATGTAGAATTCTAATTCAATGAAAACTTCCATAACAATGTAAACTTTACAATTTGATTTGTGAGATTAGCAGTATTGCTGTTAATATTACTGTACTTAAAAATGCTGCAACAGATGTACAGTGGGTTGCAAAAGTATTCGGCCCCCTTGAAGTTTTCCACATTTTGTCACATTACTGCCACAAACATGCATCAATTTTATTGGAATTCCATGCGAAAGACCAACACAAAGTAGTGTACATGTGAGAAGTGGATCGAAAATCATACATCATTCCAAACATTTTTACAAATAAAAAACTGCAAAGTGGGTTGTGCGTAATTATTCGGCCCCCTGAGTCAATACTTTGTAGAACCACCTTTTAATGCAATTACAGCAGCCAGTCTTTTAGGGTATGTCTCTACCAGCTTTGCACATCTAGAGACTGAAATCATTGCCCATTCTTCTTTGCAAAACAGCTCCAGCTCAGTCAGATTAGATGGACAGCGTTTGTGAACAGCAGTTTTCAGATCTTGCTACAGATTCTCGATTGGATTTAGATCTGGACTTTGGCTGGGCCATTCTAACACATAGTCACTGCCTCATTGGCATAGATAACAGCACTGGTTTTTTTTACCCTTGCAGTGCTAAAAAATAGAAAGATCCTTCACAAAAGCTATTAGTAGGACTAGTACTCGATGTAGCCATAGGAAACCTGAAGTCATTAGTCATATAGGTGTGTCCCTTAAATTATGACATACTTATAATCAAAGTAATGTTTCTGCCAGCAGTGTCCCCTGCAAACGGACTATTATTTATTTGTCTATATTGTTGAATATGAGGCCAAAGGAAGAGGCAGAGCTCTTCCAGCTGTTCTGTCCTTGTTTCCAGCCACCAACACCCATGTCTACAACTGCTGCTGCGACTCCTCAGTGCTTAAAAGCATACCGTGCATTCCCAAGGCTGATGTCCTCTAATGCACAGCTGTGTTAGCAAGTGGACAAAGTATGTGCATACTGCAATGCCCCGGAAGTACTTCCGGGTCGCAGCCATCTCGTGGATTACTTATAATTTTAAAGAGAACCTGAAGCGATTTTCTATTGCTTTACAAAATATATTTTTCGATAGTGCTACTTTAGTAAATGTAGTTGTCCCTCTTACCGCTGGTCTGCTTGCCTCTATTTGCCCACTGTACCATTTTAAAGTATTGTACTTCCTGAATTAAGATAGCTGCGACCCCTGTATCATTTCCAGGCCATAGCCATTCATTCTCTTCCTCCCTCTGTGAGGCCCCATTCGTGCACCTTACGTCACAGCGCTCCTACGCTTGTATTTGCAAGGAGCTAGGGAGCGCTGTGAACATGAGAGGAAGGATGATTACTGAAAGAGAGCAGAGACAGGAGGCGAGAGGCGGAGATCGGCGGCGATTGACTGGAGAAGAGGCAGAGCTACTGTAAAGAGCTCTACCTCTTTCTGGTAGCAAATTCTGCAACCAATTTAGTCGTGGAAGCTATTTAGGGCAACTAGGGGTGAATAATGAATGTGGTAATATGTTGTTTGTTTGGTGTTTTTTTAACCTTAAAGTGAACCTCCGGACTAAAAATCTACTCAGCAGAACTGAAAAGGCATGGTGTTTAACAGTTTCACAGCATCAGAACTTTGTTTTTCTTACCAAAGCATCATTTTTTGCTGCATTTTTAGCTAAGCTTCACCCATCAAAGAAAAAAAGAGCATGATGGGATTTCCTATGTTATTACTCATGTTGCCTGGCAACTGGGAGAATGCTCAGGACACAGGACAGTTGGAACTGTGTCTCATGCTCCCTGTCACCTCCTTTCAACCAAATAGATGGCTGCCATCATGAAATCAAACATTTGCCTGTTCTTTTAAAACAGTGTGGGTAAGAGATTATATTACCTATCTATTTTAATTAACATAACTAATGTAACTTATTGACAGTATGTTTGTTTAGGCTGGAGTTCCTCTTTAAAGAGAACCCGAGGTGGGGATCGTAGAAAGAAATCTATACACAGAGGCTGGGTCTGGCTATAGTGCCCAGCCTCTGCTGCTAGTTGAATACCCGCTAAGTCCCCCCTGCACTCCGCTCTCCCCATAAATTACAGCTGCGCTGGCGACACGCAGCGTGTCGCAGCGTGCTGTATTTACCTCACTAGTGTCACTCACGCCGCTCCCCCGCCTCCTGCAGAGCGCCGGTCCCCGCCCGCGTCCCTTCCCTCACCGCTGATTGGAGGGAGGGGCCGTGGGCGGGGAGCGGCGCTCTGCAGGAGAGCGGCGTGAGTGACATTAGGGAGGTAAACAATGCCCGAGAGCGCGGCCGTAATTTATGGGGAGAGCGGAGCGCAGGGGGCACTTAGGAGGGATTTAACTAGCAACAGAGGCTGGGCACTATAGCCAGACCCAGCCTCTGTGTATAGATTTCTTTCTAAGATCCCCACCTCGGGTTCTCTTTAACAATATAACAGATAACAGATCTGCTTTAAAGTGTACCAGAGCTGAAAAATAAAAAGATTTTATACATAGCTGGAGCTTTCCTCCAGCCCTATCTGCCTGGATCGCTCCCACTCTGCCGTCCTCCGATGTCTGCAGCTCCAGCACCAGGTCCCCGTACTAACGTCAGTCGGAGCCAGTCTAACGTAAGAGAAGTGAGCTGTTTGCCTATCTCTCCAGCAGCCGCTGGAGAGATACGTAGAGGACCAGGTCCCCGTACTAACGTCAGTCGGAGCCAGTCTAACGTAAGCGAAGTGCGCTGTTTGCCTATCTCTCCAGTAGCTGCTGGAGAGATACGTAGAGGGCGCACTTCTGCGTAGACTGGCCGTGATGACGGAAGTGCAGGGACGCGGTTCCCGAAGCTGTGGGAGCGATCCAGGTGGATGGAGCTGAAGGAAGCCCCAGGTATGCATAAAATCTTTTTATTTTTTCACCTCTGAGTCTCTTTAACTCCTCATGTCACACGTCAGTTCAGATTTCTTCCCAGGTACTATAAAGGACAATGGAACAAGGGTCTATAGGAGTTGGCCCCTCAAATTTCTACACAGAAATCTCTCAGTCAGACCTTTACATTAGAGAAAACCCTTTTAACTACTTAAGGACCAAAATGATTGAAATCTACTCCCAGTTTTGGTGGGCTCCTGGATGGCAGGGCGTAGATATCAATCACCTCCCACAGCGAGCATCCACCGTTTCCGTCGCTCACCGCCGATAACGCCACTCAAACCCGACGTCTCTTGCCGCAGCTCACTGGCTCTGCCTGTCTCTATGACGGCAGAGCCATGTGAGCCGGTCAGGAGCCGATTTCATTGGCTCCTGGCCGTGTCTATCAATGTAAGCCGCTCCCATTGGCTTTCACCGATAGACGCGGTCAGGAGCCAATGAAAGTGGCTCCTGACCGGTTCACATGACTCTGCCGTCATAGAGACGGCAGAGTGGATGTTAGAAGGATCCCGGCATGCAGCGGTGACTGCGATTGCGGCGGGTATGCGTGGTGATTCGTCGCGATTCTGTCGTTATTGTACTAGCGGTCTCTGGTCCTTAAGGGGGCAGAGACCGCTAGTACTTAAGTGGTTAAAGAAGAACTGAAATGATGTAAAGAAAAGAGTTCATCCTCAGTCATATTTATGCTGCTTTAGGGCCTGTTTCCACTACACGCAAATCAGACGCAGATTGGATGCAGAAAAACTGAATTCAATGAATGCCTATGGGAAAATCTGCATCAGAAAAATCACATTTAGTGGAAACAGGCCCATAGGCATTCATTAGAGTCAGTTTTTCTGCATCCAATCTGCATATAGTGGAAACAGGCCCTTATGCTTTTTAAAGGGACACTTAAGCCGGAAAAAAAAAAATGAGTTTTACTCACCTGGGGCTTCTACCAGCCCCCTGCAGCAGTCCTGTGCCCTCGCAGCCACTCACTAATCCTCTAGTCCCCTGCGGCCAGCTAGTTTCATTTTTGCCGTTAGGTCCGTCAGGACTAGCCACGCGTAGCTTCCTTCGCATTCCCGACTGCAATTAGCGCCATTGCGGGCCGCAACGTGTACAAAAATACGCGTTGCCAACGCATAAATATGCGTCAACGCGTATCTTTCAGCGGGGGACCAGAGGATTAGTGAGTGGCTGCGAGGGCTCAGGACTGCTGCAGGAGGCTGGTAGAAGCCCATGGTGAGTAAAACTCATTTTTTTTCTGGCTTAAGTGTCCCTTTAAGGAAAAGAAGGCAAAAAGGTTTTTTTCACATTTCTCTTGGGGTCACCTCTAAAACATGTTGTGTCACAGGTCATGTCCCTGCATGGAATATACAACTTAAAACATAGCTCTTTAATTCAAAAATCATTAAACAGGTAAAAAGTGCAGGGCTAATATCCAGCGACAGCCAAGCCAAGCAACCTTTCCTCAGGCTGGTCAGACCCACAGTGTGGGTCGCCGTCCTCAGTCTTCTGCAGCGCTGGTACCGGGTCCCCGCACTTCCGTCAGTCGGCTACAGTCTACGCAGGAGAAGTGTGCTCTTTGCGTCTCTCTCCAGCAGCTGCCGGACAGATAGGTAGAGGACGCACTTCTATTACGCCAGACTGGCTCCAACTGACGGAAATGCGGGGACCGGGTAGTGGCGCTGAAGAAGAGGAAGGCGGCGTGGGAGGATCGGAGCATATGGGGCTGGAGGAAGCCCCAGGTATGTATACATTTTTTTTTTAAAATGAGCTCTCGTACACTTCAAGTCTCTCTCCCTCATATCCAGTCTCTGTTTCTCACTTACATGCAGTCTCCCTTCTTTCCCTCATTTACAAATTACACTCCCTCTGGTCATCTTCTTACTGTACTCGCCTCTGCAGCCTCACCTACAACCTTTCCTCTCCCTGCTCACCCTTAGCTTTCCCTATTACCCACACTCACATTCAGCCTTCCCTACCCCCCCCCCCCCCCACACACACACACACACACACACACACACATTCAGCCTACCCTACTCCCCTACTCACTTTCAGCCTCTCCTACTTCCCCTACTCACACACAGCCTTCCCTACCCCCCTCCCTCCACACACACACTCACTTTCAGCCTTCCCTACTCATCTCGCTCACTTTCAGCCTTCCCTACTCCCCTCACTTACCTTCTCTATTACCCACACTCACTTTCAGCATCACTTAACCCCCTCACTCACTTTCAGCCTTTCCTACTCCCCATGCTAATCTTCAGCATCTCCTGCTCAGTGAGTTTCCTCTGCTCACCTCACCACCATCAGTACAGACAGAAAGCATGCTGCTTTACAAAGGACACACACCAGGTGGCAGCAGAAAGATTAGCTGCAGATGGCTCTGCTTCTCTCCTGCATCCTACAGAGTTGAGGGACGCTACTCTCAGTATTCAGGGCACAGTGGAGTAGTCTGTGTGCAGCCTGTCTCAGCACAGCCTCCAGCAGTGGGCTGTGGGTTGGGGACTAAACTTCTACAGCATAACAGCGAAGGGAAATAGTGTATAAGAGTTGAATCACTTGAGCCAGGCATCAAAATGACCTGCGCAGTTTTACTCTGCTAGGAGTGGGACTTGCGCAATGTAAGGACTGGGACACACTAGAATTTGCAAAACACAATCACTAGCACTTTGTGTCAGCATTTTGCGCTGCTTTTTCTGGCGATAAAGGTAACACATATACTATGTATTGGAGCCCAAACGCTTGGGCTCACCACCATTGACTAACAATAGCAAAGAGTTTTTGAAAGTGCCGGTGATTGTCAGAGCTTCAAAAATGCATCCTAAATCGTTCTGGTGTGTCCCAGCCCTTACTCTGCTAGGAGTGGGCTACTTAAGAGTTTTTAAAACACATGTATGGTTTAGGAAAATCTGTAATAATGTAATAATAAATATTTAAAATGAACTACTTATGGAATGGAGACCGGATATATTGATTATGCCCACCATTCCACCTTCACTAAGCTGCTCACGCCTGGTAAAAGTACCTATTATTCTTAAAGCAATACTGAAGTGAAAAAAATAATAAAAAGAAATAAAAGATACTTACCTATGGAAACAGAAGGCTCCGGGTCCTATAGAGCCTATCCCATTCCTCTCATGGTCCCCTCATTCCAGTGCCGTCAACCTGTTAGCAGTACTCAACTGATAGGTTGAATACTGCTCTGTGGCGCCATGGGAGGCTTCGGGAACCCAAGTGCTCCCAAAGACGGGCGGCTTTGTACTGTGCATGTGCGACCATACATGAGCATGCACTCGTGCCTGCGCAGTACGGAGCCGCCAGTCTTCAGGAACACTTGGGCTCCTGAAGCCTTTCTGAAGCCTCCCGTGGCAGCATATTCAAACTGGGGTGACAGCGCTGGAACAAGGGGGTCTTCAGAGGAACGGGAAGGCTCTATTGGACCCAGAGCCTTCCCTCTCCATAGGTATGGTTTTTTTAATTTATTTTTCACTTCAGTATTGCTGAAGTGAGAGAAATATGGAAGCTGCCATATTTATTTCCTTCTAAATAATACCAGTTTTTTGGCTTCCTACTGATCTCCTTGGCTGCAGTAGTGTCTGAATCCCACATGTGAAAAAAAGCATGCAGCTAATCCAGTCAGACTTCAGTCAGAGCACATGATGTGGATGCTTGTTCAGGGTCTATGGCTAAAAGTATTAGAGGCAGAGGATCAGCAGGACAACCAGGCAACTAGTATTGTTTAAAAGGAAATAAATATGGCAGCCTTCATATACCTTTCAGTTTAGGTGTCCTTTAACTACTTCCCGCCCACCCAGTGGTGGCTTTTGCACTAAAAAGTGCAAAATGTCCGTTTTGCAGAAACTAGTTAATGATTTATACAGCAGCAGCATCGTCCATGTGCTCCACAACTGTTGGACACAGGCTTATTTTAAAGAGACTCTGAAGCGAGAATAATTCTCGCTTCAGGGCTCATAGTTAGCAGGGGCACGTGTGCCCCTACTAAAACGCCGCTATCCCGCGGCTAAACGGTTGTCCCTTCACCCCCAAACCCACCCCCGCAACACTTGGTCGTGACTTGGTCGTAAATCTTCTGTTCCTGGAGGCAGGGCTAACGGCTGCAGCCCTGCCACCAGTCGCGCCTATCAGCGGCGCATCGCCGCCTCTCCCCCGCCCCTCTCAGTGGAAGACTGAGAGGGGCGGGGGAGAGGCGGAGATACGCGCTGACAGATGCGCGTGGGGCAGGGCTGCGGCGGTTAGCCCTGCCCCAACCAGGGAGCGCTCCCCCGCTGCACCGAGGGGATTTGGGGGTAAAGGGACCCCCGTTAAGCCGCGGGATAGCGGCGGTTTAGCAGGGGCACACATGCCCCTGCTATGTATAAGGTCTGAAGCGAGATTTATTCTCGCTTCAGACTCTCTTTAACTGCATATAGGTTTATAGTAATGAACTCATAGTTATATTATAAGTATAAACCATCATTATATATACATATATTTTAATTGCTTAACACTTACTGCAATCTCTCTACAGGCTGACATGGATATTCCTGTACCTTCAATTTGCTTCAGTGCATATTCTTTGTCATCTTTTCTGTAAAAGCCAGAAATTAAATATTTATTAGCAATTAGCCAGGAAGGGAGACAAGTATATGTGTCAAATTCTCACGCCATTTCACTAACCATGTATGTACTTGATTTCCATCTGCCTGACCCAAATCCACTCATACACAAATAAAATATGTTAATGTACAAGAAATGTTACCATCTTTTCACACACAACAATAAAAAAACATGACAACCTAGCTATTTTTTACTTTATCCAAAATGAAAAGTGTGAGGTGCAGCTCTACAATGACAGTGAATATCGTATGAAAGCAAATTTGAAGTAAAAAATGTGGTTTCTACAATCTGCCACAAGCTAGGCTAACCCTATTGTATATAAAAATTCTATAAATTAATCTCAGCAATATTAGACACCTGTTTCTGACATTTAACGCCTTAAGGGATACCCCAGCTGAAGCGCTATGGTAAAATGGCGGCTACTGTGATGTGTGGATATATAAGTCCTGATGCTTACCCACAGCCCCTGATCACTCCCGTGCCCCTCCCTTCCGCTGCAAAAGGTCCCATTAGCAGCCACAACAAGGCCAAGTCACTGGCCTTTAGCCTGAATATACTAGGCTGCACATGGGCAGTATGTCCGATACGCCCCCCTTGTGGCTATGTCCCTCCCCCAGCTCCTGCATTACCAGCATGTACGCTCCTGCTCAGACCACAGTACAAGAGGGTGGATCGGACATACTGCGCATGCGCAGGCTACTATGTCCAGGTTAAAGGTCCGCGACTTGGTCAAGTCACAGCCACTAACAGGGCCTTTTGCAGGGAAAAGAGGGATCAAGAGGAGCGATATGCATCAGGACTCATGCCCACACAATGCAGTAGCCACCATTTTAACAGAGCACTTCATCTTGAGTATCCATTGTAGTGAACCTTAAGTGAAAATAAACTGATGGCATAAACAATTGTATCTATCCTCCTTTATGGTCAGTTCCCACTGGTGTCCCATGTCATTAAACCAGGACCACAGCCCACATAATTTAAGCGCCTTCAAATGAATAGACAGCGCCGGTAACGTCGTTTACCCTCACTTGCACAAAAACTGCGTTTTATGTCCCAATGTTTGGGGTCATCTACCCAGCAACATGTAGCTTCCAGGATCGCTTTGTCATGTCATGACACATGCCGCCAAAATCGGCTAAAAGCTTTTTTGCAATCGTGTATAAAAGCATTTAGATGAGATGCAATAGGACACTCTTGTAAATCGGTCCTTAGAAATCTCACAGTTTTATGCTTTGTTTAAAAACTTAAAAAGTAGATTTTAGTGTTTTGTCTCAGCTCAGAGAGCTAAAATATATGAACTGTGGACTTTTTGCTGCCTGAGGCAAACTGGTAAGGATGCGCCCCCCTCCCTTTGATATGTAATGATCGCATAGCACCTGACAATTTATTCTGCTTCATTTGAAGTTCTCACATGACATGCTGCAGCTCAACACAATAGCACACTTGCTGGCTGGGAGTCTGTGACAAACTGCCTCCACTTAGCCACTCCATTCCTCCCCAGTCAGGACAGCAGTGCCACCTCCTCTCTTTTGCTGTGCAAGTCAAATGAAACACTGCTGCTCTCCTGCCTGCCCCCTCCTTACTCACTGTCAGACTCCTCACACAGAGCAACAAGCTGCTTTTCCCCAATGATGACCTCTTCACCTCGCTCTCCTCTCACTTCTCCTCCTACTCTGACTGCATGCTGTTAGAGTAAACACAGTACAAACATTCTGCCCCTGTAATCTCTGCTGCCTGATGCAAATGTTTCACCTTGCTTCATGAGAGAACCGGCCCAGTCTATCCCCTGCTCTCAGAAGCTCAGTGCTCTGAAAGGAGAGGAGTTTATAGCTGTAATTCATTGAGGGACCCTATAGTCAGTCTGGATCCAACTGTAGAGAAACTTACATAGCTAAATATTAATTCTTTCAGAGAGGAAAAAAAAAAGGAACACAGCATTTTTATTTGTATGCTTGCCACTGTACATACAGATGTCCATCTTATCATGTCACGTCACTTAGGGCTCTTTCACACCAAAAAGCACAAAAGGCAATCGCAAAACACATGAATGCATTCCCACGATTCCAATTGTATATTTACTGTACTTGTGTTTGCAAGCTTTTTCAAAAACAAAATGAAACACAGCCAGTGTGAAAGGGCCCTTATGGGTACCTTTAAAGGATACCAGAGCCGAAGGACATATGAGAAATGGGGGGGGGGGGGGAGCAGGCATGCATGGTGAGCCATCCTGATGCCCACCGCGCCCCCCGTTCTCCTTTCTGCTCCTTCTAAATGATCTCTGGCACCCTCTAGTGGCTGGATGGTGTAATGGTTAAGGGCTCTGCCTCACGCAGGAGACCAGAGTTCGAATCTTGGTTCTGCCTGTTCAGTAAGCCAGCACCTGTTCAGTAGGAGACCTTGGGCAAGTCTCCCTAACACTGCTATTGCCTATAGAGCGCGCCCTAGTGGCTGCTGCTCTGGCGCTTTGAGTCCGCCAGGAGAAAAGCGTGATATAAATGTTAATTTGTCTTGTCTTGTCTCTTTCGGGTCGCCAGAGTCAGGCATTACGGCGCCTGCTCTGGCCCATCTGCACGTGTCCTACAGCGTGACGCCAGCCGGAAGCACACTGCACATGACATCATCTGTCATGCGCAGTGTGCTCCCGGCCACGGTCGACCTGGAAGAGGGTGACGGAGAGTATTTAGAAGCAGCGAAGGAGCAGAAAGGAGAATGGGGGGGGGGGGAGGTGAGCATCAGGACGGCTCACCATACATGCCTGCTCCCAAGTTTTTCATATGTGCTTTGGCTCTGGTATCCTTTAAGCAGCTTCTCCTACTTCCCAGGGGCTGTTGGGAGATATACAGTGGGAATGTGAAAGTTTAGGCAATCTTGTAAATTGCCATGATTTTCCTGCATAAGTCGTTGGTTGTTACGATAAAAATTGTCAGTTAAATATATCATATAGAAGACACACACAGTGATATTTGAGAAGTGAAATGAAGTTTATTGGATTTACTGAAAGTGCACAATAATTGTTTAAATAAAATTGGGCAGGTGCATAAATTTAGGCACTGTTGGCATTTTATTGATTCCAAAACCTTTAGAACTAATTATTGGAACTCAAATTGGCTTGGTAAGCTCAGTGACCCCTGACCTACATACACAGGTGAATCCAAATATAAGAAAGAGTATTTAAGGGGGTCAATTGTAAGTTTCCCTCATCTTCTAATTTTCTATGAAGAGTAGCAACATAGTGGTCTCAAAACAACTCTCAAATGAACTGAAGACAAAGATTGTTCACCATCATGGTTTAGGGGAAGGATATAGAAAGCTGTCTCAGAGATTTCAGCTGTCTGTTTCCACAGTTAGGAACATATTGAGGAAATGGAAGACCACAGGCTCAGTTCAAGTTATGGCTCGAAGTGGCAGACCGAGAAAAATCTTGGATAAACAGAAGCGACGAATGGTAAGAACAGTCAGCGTCAACCCACAGACCAGCACCAAAGACCTACAACATCATCTTGCTGCAGATGGAGTCCCTGTGTATCGTTCAACTATTGGGCGCATTTTACAAGGAGATGCTGTATGCGAGATTGATGCAGAGGAAGCCTTTTCTCCATCCACAGCACAAACAGAGGTATGCTAAAGCACATTTGGACAAGCCAGCTTCATTTTGGAATAAGGTGCTGTGGACTGATGAAACTAAAATTGAGTTATTTGGGCATAACAAGGGGCGTTATGCATGGAAGAAAAACAACACAGCATTCCAAGAAAAACACCTGCTACCTACAGTAAAATATGGTGGTAGTTCCATCATGCTGTGGGGCTGTGTGGTCAGTGCAGGGACTGGGAATCTTGTCAAAGTTGAGGGACGCATAGATTCCACTCAGTATCAGCAGATTGTGGAGACCAATGTCCAGGAATCAGTGACAAAGCTGAAGCTGCGTCGGGGCTGGATCTTTCAACAAGACAACAACCCTAAACACTGCTCAAAATCCACTAAGGCATTCATGCAGAGGAACAAGTACAACGTTCTGGAATGGCCATCTTAGTGCCCAGACCTGAATATAATTGAACATCTGTGGTGTGAGTTAAAGAGAGCTGTCCATGCTCGGAAGCCATCAAACCTGAATGAACTACAGATGTTTTGTAAAGAGGAATGGTCCAAAATACCTTCAGCCAGAATCCAGACTCTCATTGGAACCTACAGGAGGCATTTAGAGGCTGTAATTTCTGCAAAAGGATGATCTACTAAATATTGATTTCATTTCTTTTTTGTAGTGCCCAAATTTATGCACCTGCCTAAACAACCAACGATTTATATAGGAAAATCATGATGATTAACAAGGTTGCCTAAACTTTCGCATCCCACTGTATCTTTGTCCAGAGGTGTAACTACAAAAAATGGGGCTCCATGGCAACATTTCGGCTGTAGAACCTGACATAAGATACAGTTGAGTAACAGAACCCCCACCCAGGGATATAAGTGAATACAGTAGTGGACATTTAGATACAACAAAATAAAGTGGATACAAGTAGAAGCAGTTTCTCATAAAAGTAAGTACACTTCTCACATTTTTGTAAATCATTTATGGTAACTTTTTTAATGGCAAAACACTGAAGATATGATACTTTGATACCATGTAAAGTGGTCAGTGTATAGCTTGTATAAACAGTGTAAATCTACTGTCTCATCAGAATAACTCAACGGATAGCCATTAATGTTTACACCGCAGGCAACAAAAGCGAGTACACCCCTAAGTGTGTGTTGAGTTATTTTGATGGGACAACTAATTTACCCTGTTATATAAGCTGTGCACGGACTACTTTACATTTTCTCAAAGTGTCATATCTTCAAAATATTACCCTGAAAAGATACACTGGCAATAGAATATTTACAAAAATGGTGATAGAAGGAAGGGGACATTCTCAGACATTTTGAGCATGTTGGATAGGTTTCATTTGAGAATTTAAATAAGCTGTTGAGGAATTAAATACGCCTGATATGTAAATCTGTGTTAATCCATCACCAGCACAGTGTGGCAGATAGATATGCCACTTAGACAGGGATCTCTCTGAGTGTTGAGCATCATCATGTAGCATGAGAATATACTGCTAAGTGTGGCAAGATCGAATTTAAAGGGAAGGTCCAAGCAAAATAAAAAAAAATGAGTTTCACTTACCTGGGGCTTCTACCAGCCCCATGCAGCCATCCTGTGCCCTCGTAGTCACTCACTGCTGCTCTAGTCCCCCGCTGGCAGCATGCCGACCTTGGAGGTCGGCGGGTCGCATTGCGTACATTTTTACGCATTCCCGCTAGTGCAGGAACATTAACACATACATTTTTACGCATTAGTGAATCAATGCGTAAATTTTTACGCATTGAACCACTAACGCGTAAAAATGTATGTGTTAATGTTCCTGCACTAGCGGGAATGCGTAAAAATGTACGCAATGCGACCCACCGACCTCCGAGGTCGGCAAGCTGCCAGCGGGGGACTGGAGCAGCAGTCAGTGGCTACAAGGGCACAGGATGGCTGCAAGGGGCTGGTAGAAGCCCCAGGTAAGTGAAACGCATTTTTTTATTTTGCTTGGACCTTCCCTTTAAGCAAATCCACAACTTGGGTTGAGACTACCTGGGCTTCTAGTGTAGGGAAATAAAACTGGAGACCATAAAAGCATTTGAACAATACACTGCTAGGGAGTCAATATCTAATTTCAAGTTCTCAAACGTTACACCCAGAGGTGTAGCTCTGCTATACTGTACCCCAGAGGGAAGTCAAGTATAGCAATTACAGTCTTTGTCCTCAACTCCAAACACACTAAGCAGGAGACAGTACAGCATTTAAATCTGTTGATCCCATCCCACTTTCATCATTTTTTTACGGGAAGCAAAAGGGGACCATCAGTTGAGGGAAAGCCCAGAACCTCTGCACAATACTGGTTTGCATCTATACCTGCGCAAGGCAGGAAGAGCCATGACACCTTCATAAGTTGGACTTTTAAGTACAATGTATTTGAGTTTGACCTTTAAGGAATTCCACATGAAAAATATAGGGAGGCTTTAAAAGATTCCTCTATACAGGGAACAATGACAGAATACTTGCAATCTCAAGGAGCATGGTAATTTTTATAAGACTGGTATGCTCTGCAACTGACAGGCACACTTGACCAAACAGTCTTCTCTTGCAACCAGAGGGTTAATATGTAAAAAGATGAACCCATTTGATAGAGAATTTGGTAAATAGGATTGTCGACTGAGAATATCACCAATTTAGGCGACTCACAACACAAAAGAGTTGCCAAAGTCTGAAATGGTATCTACATCTCTATTTAACGATACATGTGGGTGGGCTAAGAAAAGGATAATAGCAACTGCATACATGCATAGTTTTTTTCTACAGATTAATTCTTGGAAGTCTTGAATGGACTGATCTTGTCTGATTTTGGTGACCAACACTGCAGCTGACATTTTATTTAACACAGAAAAAAAAGGTAGCCTAGTCTGGTACCTTCCTCTAGTGCAAATTCAGGCAAGATCAAACCGCTGGCACACAGTTTAGGCAATGGACCTGTGTACAAAAAGGTGGACCCAGCAAACCTCAGCTAACATGAATCTTTTCAGATTAGCGTATAGGTTCTTCAAAAACATGACATCAAATGCCGTCGCAGAGTCTAGAGAAAACAACAGCCTATTGAATATATTGGCCTCAATTCACTAAGCTTTATCAAACAATTTATCAAATGGTTGATAATTTACCTCATGGGTAAAATCTATACAATATAATACAATAACATTTCTATATAACCTTTCTAAAATCTAATTTTGAATTCACTAAGGTGTTACTAGATTTATTGAACGTTTTATTGATAAAACATTCAATAAATATATAACACCTTAGTGAATTCAATATTAGTTTTATCCATAAAGTAAACTATCAAACGTTTGATAAAGTGTTTGATAAAGCTTAGTGAATTGTGGAGAGTGAGTGAGTAATTGTGAGTGAGTGAGTAATTGTGAGTGAGTGAGAGAGTGAGAGAGTGAGAGAGTGAGTGAGAGAGTGAGGGCTCGTTTCCACTAGTGCGGCGTGCGTCTCGTAGACGCACGCCGGCACTGAGCGGGGTGGGCGGGATCGCAGGCGATTCCCATCAGCCGTGCCATGCACGGCTATGGGGATCGCAGCCTCCGCCGCGAATTCTGTGGGGGTTTCCGGCCGAATCGCTACTGCAAGCGATTCGGCCGGCGGCGCCGTTATCCCCATATGGCAGAGTTTCCCCGCGCGATTTGCCTGCGGGGAAACTCTGCGGATTCGCGGCCGTTTCCGCGAGAGTGGAAACGGGCCCTGAGAGAGTGAGAGAGTGAGAGAGAGTGAGAGAGAGTGAGTGTAAGAGTGTGTGAGAGAGAGAGTGAGAGAGTGTGAGAGAGTGTGAGAGAGAGAGTGAGTGAGAGAGAGTGAGAGAGAGTGAGTGAGAGTGAGAGAAAGAGAGAGAGTGAGTGTGAGTGTGAGTGTGAGTGTGTGTGTGTGTGTGTGTGTGTGTACGAACAGTACATTTTATGAACATATGTAATATGTGCGCAGTAACATGCGGCGGCGAGAAACAGACCCTAGAGCCCGTTTTTAAACAGGCTTGGGTCTACTAGTACATTACAAAAACAAAGTTAATAGATTCCTCTTAAAACTGTCCCTAGACTGTGGTAGGGACATTAGATTTTCAGCTCCTCTGTTACAGTTAGGTATGAACTCTGTAAGGCTCAGTTCAAATAAGCAGAAAAGCATTTGGCATTGGTTCCTGTAGTTTAGTAAACGCATTGTGTTTTGACCCCCACCAGAGGACACAGAAGTACAGGTAGCGTCCAGGACGAAACAAGACGATGGGATTGAGCACAGTATTTGCACAAAAAATTATATCTTCCCACGTGACCAATTTAGCTGTAGGAGGAGCGAAAGTCCCCAGGCACCTGTGTAAAATAACAAATGCTACAAGCCAAATACTAGAGGCCTCTAGTGGTCACATAAGGTACATACTGCAGAGACCCTTGTGTTTGCCCTCTATAGCATTTGTTATGTCACACACGTGCTCAGGACTCGGGAGTGAAGAGACAAGAAGGAGCAGCCGGTGGGGAGAGAAAAAACGGGACTGGTGAGATCAATCTACTTTTTCATTCTACACAGCCACGGGGAAAGGGGGGCCTTCACAATTTTTATAAACTATACGGTAACAGAAGCAACTCTAGTGGGCAACATTCAGGGTAAAATTCAGACAAGTCAATTAGGATAACAATCCCTTCTTGATTCAGCATTACGAATTTGTAGCATGGGGGAAAGAATCTGCAGAACCATGTTTTTATGTAACGTATCCTTAGGTTTTTCTAGTAATTAGAGCATTATTGGAATTCATTAAGGTTACCTCCAATTTCCCATTTAGTCACTGGAAAAGAATGGGGGGGGGGGGGTGATTTAATCACTAATCAACAATGTAAATTATGCAAAAACTTGAAGCTTTGTAAGCAGATTTACATAGATAGGTGGTGAAAATAAAAAGCCACTTAACCACTTGAGGACCTAGGGCTTTTTACCCCTTAAGGACCGGCCACTTTTTTTCCATTCAGACCACTGCAGCTTTCACGGTTTATTGCTCGCTCATACAACCTACCACCTAAATGAATTTTGGCTCCTTTTCTTGTCACTAATAAAGCTTTCTTTTGGTGCTATTTGATTGCTCCTGCGATTTTTACTTTTTATTATATTCATCAAAAAAAGACATGAATTTTGGCAAAAAAATGATTTTTTTAACTTTCTGTGCTGACATTTTTCAAATAAAGTAAAATTTCTGTATACATGCAGCGCGAAAAATGTGGACAAACATGTTTTGGATAAAAAAAAAAACCATTCAGTGTATATTTATTGGTTTGGGTAAAAGTTATAGCGTTTACAAACTATGGTGCAAAAAGTGAATTTTCCCATTTTCAAGCATCTCTGACTTTTCTGACCACCTGTCATGTTTCATGAGGGGCTAGAATTCCAGGATAGTATAAATACCCCCCAAATGACCCCATTTTGGAAAGAAGACATCCCAAAGTATTCACTGAGAGGCATAATGAGTTCATAGAAGATATTATTTTTTGTCACAAGTAAGCGGAAAATGACACTTTGTGACCAAAAAAAAACAAAACAAAAAAGTTTCCATTTCTTCTAACTTGCGACAAAAAAAAATGAAATCTGCCACGGACTCACCATGCCCCTCTCTGAATACCTTGAAGGGTCTACTTTCCAAAATGGGTCATTTGTGGGGTGTGTTTACTGTCCTGACATTTTGGGGGGTGCTAAATTGTAAGCACCCCTGTAAAGCCTAAAGGTGCTCTTTGAACTTTGGACCCCTTAGCGCAGTTAGGCTGCAAAAAAGTGCCACACATGTGGTATTGCCATACTCAGGAGAAGTAGTATAATGTGTTTTGGGGTGTATTTTTACACATACCCATGCTGGGTGGGAGAAATATCTCTGTAAATGACAATTTTTTAATTTTTTTTACACACAATTGTCCATTTACAGAGATCTTTCTCCCACTCAGCATGGGTATGTGTAAAAATACACCCCAAAACACATTATACTACTTCTCCTGAGTACGGCGATACCACATGTGTGGCACTTTTTTGCACCCTAACTGCACTAAAGGGCCCAAAGTCCAATGAGTACCTTTAGGATTTCACAGGTCATTTTGAGAAATTTCGTTTCAAGACTACTACTCACGGTTTAGGGCCCCTAAAATGCCAGGGCAGTATAGGAACCCCACAAATGACCCCATTTTAGAAAGAAGACACCCCAAGGTATTCCGTTAGGAGTATGGGGAGTTCATAGAAGATTTTATTTTTTGTCACAAGTTAGCAGAAAATGACACTTTGTGAAAAAACACAATTAAAATCAATTTCCGCTAACTTGTGACAAAAAATAAAATCTTCTATGAACTCGCTATACTACTAACGGAATACCTTGGGGTGTCTTCTTTCTAAAATGGGGTCATTTGTGGGGTTCCTATACTGCCCTGGCATTTTAGGGGCCCTAAACCGTGAGGAGTAGTCTTGAAACGAAATTTCTCAAAATGACCTGTGAAATTCTAAAGGTACTCATTGGACTTTGGACCCTTTAGCGCAGTTAGGGTGCAAAAAAGTGCCACACATGTGGTATCGCCGTACTCGGGAGAAGTAGTACAATGTGTTTTGGGGTGTATTTTTACACATACCCATGCTGGGTGGGAGAAATACCTCTGTAAATGGACAATTGTGTGTAAAAAAATCAAAAGATTGTCATTTACAGAGGTATTTCTCCCACCCAGCATGGGTATGTGTAAAAATACACCCCAAAACACATTATACTACTTCTCCCGAGTACGGCGATACCACATGTGTGGCACTTTTTTGCACCCTAACTGCACTAAGGGGCCCAAAGTCCAATGAGTACCTTTAGGATTTCACAGGTCATTTTTGTTTCAAGAGTACTCCTCACGGTTTAGGGCCCCTAAAATGCCAGGGCAGTATAGGAACCCCACTAATGACCCCATTTTAGAAAGAAGACACCCCAAGGTATTCCGTTAGGAGTATGGTGAGTTCATAGAAGTTTTTATTTTTTTGTCACAAGTTAGCGGAAATTGATTTTAATTGTTTTTTTTCACAAAGTGTCATTTTCCGCTAACTTGTGACAAAAAATAAAATCTTCTATGAACTCACCATACTCCGTACGGAATACCTTTGGGTGTCTTCTTTCTAGAATGGGATCATTTGTGGGGTTCCTATACTGCCCTGGCATTTTAGGGGCCCTAAACCGTGAGGAGTAGTCTTGAAACCAAATGTCGCAAAATGACCTGTGAAATCCTAAAGGTACTCATTGGACTTTGGGCCCCTTAGCGTACTTAGGGTGTAAAAAAGTGCCACACATGTGGTACCGCCGTACTCAGGAGAAGTAGTATAATGCGTTTTGGGGTGTATTTTTACACATACCCATGCTAAGTGGGAGAAATATCTCTGTAAATGACAATTGTTTGATTTTTTTACACACAATTGTCCATTTACATAGAAATGTCTCCCACCCAGCATGGGTATGTGTAAAAATACACCCTTAAAACACATTATACTACTTTTCCTGAGTACGGCGGTACCACATGTGTGACACTTTTTTGCAGCCTAGGTACGCTAAGGGGCCCAACGTCCTATTCACAGGTCATTTTGAGGCATTTGTTTTCTAGACTACTCCTCGCGGTTTAGGGCCCCTAAAATGCCAGGGCAGTATAGGAACCCCACAAGTGACCCCATTTTAGAAAGAAGACACCCCAAGGTATTCCGTTAGGTGTATGGCGAGTTCATAGAAGATTTTTTTTTTTGTCACAAGTTAGTGAAAAATGACACTTTGTGAAAAAAAAACAATAAAAATCAATTTCCGCTAACTTTTGACAAAAAATAAAATCTTCTATGAACTCGTCATACACCTAACAGAATACCTTGGGGTGTCTTTTTTTTCTAAAATGGGGTCACTTGTGGGGTTCCTATACCGCCCTGGCATTTTACGGGCCCAAAACCGTGAGTAGTCTGGAAACCAAATGTCTCAAAATGACTGTTCAGGGGTATAAGCATCTGCAAATTTTGATGACAGGTGGTCTATGAGGGGGCGAATTTTGTGGAACCGGTCATAAGCAGGGTGGCCTTTTAGATGACAGGTTGTATTGGGCCTGATCTGATGGATAGGAGTGCTAGGGGGGTGACAGGAGGTGATTGATGGGTGTCTCAGGGGGTGGTTAGAGGGGAAAATAGATGCAATCAATGCACTGGGGAGGTGATCGGAAGGGGGTCTGAGGGGGATCTGAGGGTTTGGCCGAGTGATCAGGAGCCCACACGGGGCAAATTAGGGCCTGATCTGATGGGTAGGTGTGCTAGGGGGTGACAGGAGGTGATTGATGGGTGTCTCAAGGTGTGATTAGAGGGGGGAATAGATGCAAGCAATGCACTGGCGAGGTGATCAGGGCTGGAGTCTGAGGGCATTCTGAGGGTGTGGGCGGGTGATTGAGTGCCCTAGGGGCAGATAGGGGTCTAATCTGATAGGTAGCAGTGACAGGGGGTGATTGATGGGTAATTAGTGGGTGTTTAGAGGAGAGAATAGATGTAAACACTGCGCTTGGGTGGTGATCTGATGTCGGATCTGCGGGCGATCTATTGGTGTGGGTGGGTGATCAGTTTGTCCGCAAGGGGCAGGTTAGGGGCTGATTGATGGGTGGCAGTGACAGGGGGTGATTGATGGGTGATTGACAGGTGATCAGTGGGTTATTACAGGGAAGGACAGATGTAAATAATGCCCTGGCGAATTGATAAGGGGGGGTCTGAGGGCAATCTGAGCGTGTAGGCGGGTGATTGGGTGCCCGCAAGGGGCAGATTAGGGTCTGATCTGATGGGTAACAGTGACAGGTGGTGATAGGGGGTGATTGATGGGTAATTAGTGGGTGTTTAGAGGAGAGAATAGATGTAAACGCTGCGCTTGGGTGGTGATCTGATGTCAGATCTGCGGGCGATCTATTGGTGTGGGTGGGTGATCAGATTGCCCGCAAGGGGCAAGTTAGGGGCTGATTGTTGGGTGGCAGTGACAGGGGGTGATTGATGGGTGATAGGTGATTGGCAGGTGATTGACAGGTGATCAGTGGGTTATTACAGGGAAGGACAGATGTAATTAATGCACTGGTGAATTGATAAGGGGGGGGGGTCAGAGGGCAATCTGAGCGTGTGGGCGGGTGATTGGGTGCCCGCAAGGGGCAGATTAGGGTCTGATCTGATAGGTAAAAGTGACAGGTGGTGATAGGGGGTGATTGATGGGTGATTGATGGGTAATTAGTGGGTGTTTAGAGGAGAGAATAGATGTAAACAATGGATTTGGGAGGTGATCTGATGTCGGATCTGCGGGCGATCTATTGGTGTGGGGTGGTGATCAGATTGCCCGCAAGGGGCAGGTTAGGGGCTGATTGATGGGTGGCAGTGACAGGGGGTGATTGGCGGGTGATTGACGGGTGATTGACAGGTGATCAGGGGGGATAGATGCATACAGTACAAGGGGGGGGGGGGTCTGAGGGGGGGTCTGGGGAGAATCTGAGGGGTGGGGGGGGTGATCAGGAGGGAGCAGGGGGCAGGGAGGGGATAAAAAAAAAATTGCGTTGACAGATAGTGACAGGGAGTAATTGATGGGTGATTAGGGGGGTGATTGGGTAAAAACAGGGGTCTGGGGGGTGGGCAGGGGGGGGTCTGTTGGGTGCTGTGGGCGATCTGGGGCAGGGGGGGGGGAAATCAGTGTGCTTGGTGCAGACTAGGGTGGCTGCAGCCTGCCCTGGTGGTCCCTCGGACACTGGGACCACCAGGGCAGGAGGCAGCCTGTATAATACACTTTGTAAACATTACAAAGTGTATTATACACTTTGTATGCGGCGATCGTCGGGTTAACATCCCGCCGGCGCTTCCGTATGGCCGGCGGGATGTTGCGGCGGGTGAGCGGCGCCAGGCGGAGGATCGCGTCACGGATGACGCGATCGCTCCGCCCATGCCCCTACAAAGACCGCCGCCATTTGTCTATACGGCGGTCCTTGCGGCGTCCACTTCCCGACCGCCTCTGTGCGTTAGGCGGTCGGGAAGTGGTTAACATCAACAGCTGTCAATTATCTGGCAACTGATTACTTTACCAGCGGCTAAACAATTTGATCGGTTCAATTTAGTTTCCTCTCTGGGTCAGTGAAGGTTTACATATTAGGGTAATATTTTGTTTATCGTTAATAGAGACTGGTGCCACAGTGGCATGACCTTGGCCATGATTAATTGGGCAGCACGGTGGCGTAGTGGTTAGCTCTCTCGCCTTGCAGCGCTGGTTCCCTGGTTCGAATCCCAGCCAGGGCACTATCTGCAAAGAGTTTGTATGTTCTCTCCGTGTCTGCGTGGGTTTCCTCCGGGCACTCCGGTTTCCTCCCACATTCCAAAAACATACGGATAAGTTAATTAGCTCCCCCTAAAAACTTGGCCCTAGACTACAGTACTTACACTACATAATATAGACGTATGGCAATGGTAGGGATTAGATTGTGAGCTCCTTTGAGGGACAGTTAGTGACAAGATATATATATATATATATATATATATATATATATATATATATATATATATATATATATATATATATATATATATATATATATATATACACACACTGTACAGCGCTGCGTAATATGTCGGCGCTATATAAATACTAAATAATAATAATAATAATAAGTTGGCTATACATGCATAGGTTTCCACCCACAAACAGTATATTGTTTTTCTATAGATTTTAGCATGCTATGGGTCGTAGATCTATTGCTGCGCCCCCCCTCCCCCCCCATTTCCCCGGATTAATCAATATTTTTCATCTAGCCTGATCAATGTGACAGACTATGCAATAGATTCACGGCAAATTCGATCAGAGTGATCCAATCTGCTAAAATGAAGCAGGAAAATTGATAGGTGTGTGGCCTGCTTTACAAGTGTTATCTGACTTAAGACCTGTACCTCTGGCCTTCCAAACTATGTGTGTGGAAGGGGGGGGGGGGGGAGGGGGGGAGGAGACATGGAATCAAATTATGGGAGACAAAGGAGGATTGAGCACAGATTACAGAACAGCATTTTTAGATCTAGGTAAAGAATGTTAAAACGTAGATGCAAAGAGAAAAAAGGAAAAGAGAAAGGGTCAAGTTTAGTAGAAAAGAGAAGGAGAGATGATAGATACAGTGGAGGAAATAATTATTTGACCCCTCACTGATTTTGTAAGTTTGTCCAATGACAAAGAAATGAAAAGTCTCAGAACAGTATCATTTCAATGGTAGGTTTATTTTAACAGTGGCAGATAGCACATCAAAAGGAAAATCGAAAAAATAACCTTAAATAAAAGATAGCAACTGATTTGCATTTCATTGAGTGAAATAAGTTTTTGAACCCTCTAACAATAAAAGACTCAGGGCTCGTTTCCACTATCGCGAATCTGCATGCGTCCAACGCATGCAGATTCGCACATGGTATGCAAGTGGGTGGGCCTGTTTCCACTGTAGCGTTGGTGATGTGCGTTTTTTTCAGCGGTAAAAAAACGCACAAAAGAGCCAACGATTTCGCCTGCGTCGGGAATCCGTGCGAATCGCCGCTAATGTATTTAATAGTAAAAACGCATGCGGTTTTTACATGCATTTTTACCCGCGATTTCGCACCTTTTCCAATTTTATTTTGCCCCGGCAGTGTCATGGTTAATTTCGCATGGCACCCTGCCATGCGAAATCGCGGGTAAAAACGCATGTGGAAACGCATCCGCATGCGTTTTTACAAGCATCGGAATGCCGGCGAAATCGCGTCGCAACAGTGGGAACGAGCCCTTAGGGCCATATGCAATTCACTTTTTCACCTGTGTTTTCTCCTAGGTGATATTTTTAAACTTGTCAATAAAATGCCTTTTAAGCCCCCAGAAGGCAAGAAAATAACTAAAATAATTTTGATGGTACTTTTTCACCAATTTTTTGGTACTTTTTTAGTTGAAAAGTACTGAAAAGTTATTTAAAATCAAAGATGAAAAATTATCTCCTAGGTGAAAACTCAGGTGAAAAAGAGAATTGCATATGGCCCTTAATACTTAGTGGAAAAACCCTTGTTTGCAAGCACAGAGGTCAAACGTTTCTTGTAATTGATGACCAAGTTTGCACACATTTTAGGAGGAATGTTGGTCCACTCCTCTTTGCAGATCATCTCTAAATCCCTAAGGTTTCGAGGCTGTCTCTGTGCAACTCTGAGCTTGAGCTCCCTCCATAGGTTTTCTATTGGATTAAGGTCCGGAGACTGACTAGGCCACTCCATGACCTTAATGTGCTTCTTCTTGAGACACTCTTTTGTTGCCTTTGCTGTATGTTTTGGGTCATTGTCGTGCTGGAACACCCATCCACAACCCATTTTCAGTTTCCTGGCAGAGGGAAGGAGGTTGTCGTTCAGGATTTCACGATACATGGCTCCGTCCATTTTCCCGTTAATGCGATTAAGTTGTCCTGTGCCCTTAGCAGAAAAACACCCCCAAAGCAAAATGTTTCCACCCCCATGCTTGACGGTGGGGACGGTGTTTTGGGGGTCATAGGCAGCATTTTTCTTCCTCCAAACACAGCGAGTTGAGTTAATGCCAAAGAGCTCTATTTTGGTCTCATCAGACCACAGCACCTTCTCCCAGTCACTCACAGAATCATTCAGGTGTTCATTGGCAAACTTCAGACGGGCCTGCACATGTGCCTTCTTGAGCAGGGGCCCTGCAGGATTTTAATCCATTGCGGTGTAATGTGTTTCCAATGGTTTTCTTGGTGACTGTGGTCCCTGCTAATTTGAGGTCATTTACTAACTCCTCCCATGTAGTTCTAGGATGCTTTTTCACCTTTCTCAGAACCATTGACACCCCATGAGGTGAGATCTTGCGTGGAGCCCCAGAGCAAGGCCGATTGATGGTCATTTTGTGCTCCTTCCATTTTCGAACAATCGCACCAACAGTTGTCACCTTCTCTCCCAGCTTCTTGCTAATGGTTTTGTAGCCCATTCCAGCCTTGTGCAGGTCTACAATTTTGTCTCTGACATCCTTGGACAGCTCTTTGGTCTTTTCCATGTTGGAGAGTTTGGAGTCTGCTTGATTGATTGATTCTGTGGACAGGTGTCTTTTATACAGGTGACTAGTTAAGACAGGTGTCCTAAATGAGGGTGACTAATTGAGTAGAAGTGTCTAACCACTCTGTGGGAGCCAGAACTCTTAAGCAGCCCATACACTCAGCTGATTTTCTGGCCGACCGATCGATCCCGATCGATCGATTGCAAATCGGTTGGCCAATCGACCGATCGACGGCCGATTTCGATCAATTTCGATGGATTTCCATCGAACTTGCAGGGTGGAAAATTTAGGTCGATCTGATGAGATTGCTTATCAGTTTGCATTGGCCTTAATGGAAATCTGATGGCAAAAAAATGCCATCAGATCGAATTTCAATAGATTTCAAACTGAAATCTATTGGAATTCTATCCTGGTAAAAAATGTTCTAAAAACGCATCAGATAGATCATCAGATGCATTTCTTATCTATCTGCTGCCAATCTGACGAGTGTATGGGCACCTTTAATGGTTGGTAGGGGTTCAAAAACTTATTTCACTCAATGAAATGCAAATCAGTTGCTATCTTTTATTTAAGGTTATTTTTTCGATTTTCCTTTTGATGTGCTATCTGCCACTGTTAAAATAAACCTACCTTTGAAATGATACTGTTCTGAGACTTTTCATTTCTTTGTCATTGGACAAACTTACAAAATCAGTGAGGGGTCAAATAATTATTTCCTCCACTGTAAAGACAGGAGAGGTAAGCCGATTCCATGGATTCCTGCCGAGGTACTAAGGTGATGCAACTGTATCTACTGCTGAGATACAGTGGAATCAGGAAACAGGTGAACATAAGCAGGCAGAATCCATGTACACTGCCATTTAACTGGAGCAGGAGAAAATTGGTCTTAATAACCAGGCACTTCTGAGTTAAATATAGAAAAAATAAATCACTAAATAATATGTTTAATATTAACACACGGAGGAGAGGCGCCCAAGAGTATAAAATATTTAAAAAATGTAAAACAAATTTGAGGTGGCTTACCTCATACAAGAATTCACTTATGGTACAGTACGAAAAATAATTTATTGAGCACTAGGCAATGCGTTTTGTGAGAGTCAACAGACTTCATCAGGCCATTCACTGTGCCGGGTGAAGATTAGCAGCTAGCATTGGGCGCCTCTCTGTTTAATATCAGTTCAGTACAGCCCAAACAGCCTATAGTTTTGTTTTTTGCAGGCAATTGTATAGGCAGAAGAGACAACACCCTAAACCCCACAACCTTTAATAAAGCCTTGTGTGCAATGGATGCCATATAAAGAATACACAGTAAATATGTGCAAAGTTTAATATAGAAATTCCTGCTTCTGTAAACCAGGTAAAAATAAAGGGCTGGTTAATTATCAACTAAGTGTGCCTGTCTCACCAGGAAAGGCAGAATTGTGCAATAAATTGGTTAGGGAAATGTATACTATAGCAGATGACTCAAATAGTACGGGTAGGTGTGTCTCCACAGAAGAGCATCAGGTATTTCAGAGAGGAGATGGGACATGCAGCAATTATGGATGTGGGTGAGGTATGAGACACAGCCCTGACTAGACAAATTTATTGTGCCAATCTCATGCATGCCAGCTATGACTCATTTATGTCTAGAAACTAACACTGACTATACTAGAGCACAATTGGAAATGACCTACTTATTGTCAGGTAGCTATAGTCATTATGTGATTCTCCAAATAAACACACTATGAATCTACATAAGTTGATACCTCTTAAAGCGGACCCAAACCAAACATTTTTAATTCAAAATATTTAGTTGCACCACTCTGACACATACAAAGATAAATAAACACTCTTTCAAGCCTATGAGCATTTCAGTGCATACTTTTCACCCTTCTCTTTTCATAACTAGGGTTATACAGGTGGCAGTCATTACTTCTGAGCTTAGTAGGAAGTTTTAGATCATGGGTGTGTTTGTCATGAGCTACCCTCCCTCACAGGGGAGTCGTCTATGTGAAATCTCACACAAGCTGAGATCACCTCCCCTGTGACATCATCAGTAGGAGCCTGTGTTTTGTTTTGGTTTTTTTATCTCCTCCACCAGTCTGCCGGATTCTGTCTAGGCAATTTGAAAGGAAGGGAGGGGTTCTTCAAATGAATGTAAAATATTTTATATTTGTCATCATGCAGCTGAAAAAAGGGCTGCCATTTATTATTATAAGTTAGAAAATAGATTTTATTTCTGAAATCTTGTATTTTTAATTTGGGTCCACTTTAAAGGGAACCTGAAGTGAGGAAAATAATTTAAAATAAAACCATGACATAGCTGCAAATGAATATTACATACTTACCTCGCCATCAGTTCCTCTCGGAGGCTCGTCATTTTCCTCCTACAGTGATCCCTTCCAGTTCTGACAACATTTTGTCAGAACTGAAATATACCAGCTGCTGTCAGTTATATATCAACAGCTGTCAGTTACAACCAAATCTGCAAGGTAATGTCCATGTTTCCCTATGGCTCAAGTGGGTGATATTACAGTTTAACAGTGTGCTGACCAGGAAGTTGTTATGGGGTAATGGCCATTTTCAAAATGGAGGACGGAGAAATCCGTTGATCACAGTGAACAAATGGGATGCAGGAGAGGAGAAAGAGATTGAGTAGTAGACTACACAGGAGGTAGGTGTTACCTGTGTATGGTTATTTTTACTTTTTACTTTCAGTTCAGGTTCTCTTTAAAGGACACCGGAAGTGAGAGGGATATGGAGGCTGCAATATTTCCTTTTAGCAATACCAGTTGCCTGGCCATCCTGTTGATCCTCTCTCAGCCTCTAATACTTTTAGCCATAGAGCTTGAACAAGCACATGCAGAGCAGGTATTTCAAACATTATTGTCAGGTCTATCTGACAAGATAAGCTGCATGCATGTTTCTGGTGTGATCCAGACACTACTACAGCCAAATAGATCAGCAGGGCTGGTATTGTTTAAAAGGAAATAAATATGGTAGCCTCCATATACTTCTTGCTTCAGGTTCCCTTTATATACACACACACACACATCTATGCACTGGTGCAAAAACGAACTTGTAATTTTGTGAGAAAAGCTAATAAAATGTAAAGAAGAAACAATTATTTTAGATTTAGGTAGGTGGGTAGGTGGCGGTCCTACAATGAGATCTTTGAAGATCGCGAGCGTGGCTGCAATGCGCAGTAGCACAGACCTGCCTGGGCTCTGATTTTTCTGCTAAATCCTGATCAGGTCCATAACCACTGCGCATACGCAAGCTTTTGTGGAGAGGACAACGCTGGAACGGGCCAGTGGTGGAGGATGGGGGAAAGCCTCTGGAGGACCCAGAAGATTTGCTCTGCCGAGGAGAGAAACCTTTGGAGAACTTTTTTACCTTTAGGCTAGTCACACACCAGGACGTTGCGTTTAGGGGACCATATAGGGCACATAAAGTGCCCCTAACGCAACGCCTGGTGCTCTCTGGTGTGGACGTCGGAGTGAGCCGCGTTGTGCAGCTCACTCTGGCGTCCATGATGCCGTGATGCGTACTCTTGGACGCATGCGGCATCACGTGGTCCCGCCCGGCCAATCGCCGCACAGAGCGGCCGCTCCAGGAAGTAAACACTGCGCGTCACTGAGTGCAGTGAATATTAATTAGCCATGTGCCCGGCCGCTCTCCCCTCCTCCCCAACATGACTGAGCATGTGCAAACAGTCTAACGTGGCTTAGCCGCTGAGAACGCACAGCATGCAGAACTTTGCTGCGTTACAATGTAACGCAACGTAGGCAGTGTGAACAGCCCACTTGTGTTACATTGCTGTGCGTTGGGAGAGCGTTACAGGCTGCACTAACGCGCGCCTGTAACATCCCTGTGTGCAAGAAGCCTTACGGTTACTTAAAGTGGACCCAAATTTAAAATACAAGATTTCAGAAATAAAATCTATTTTCTAACTTATAATAATACATAGCAGCCTTTTTTTTAGCTGCATGATGACAAATATAAAATATTTTACAATTATTGGAGGAACCCCTCCCTTCCTTTCATATTGCCGGGACAGAATCAGGAACACTGGTGGAGGAGATAAAAAACAAAAACAAAACACAGGCTGCTACTGAAGATGTCACAGGGGAGGTGATCTCAACTTGTGTAAGATTTCACATAGACGACGCCCCTGTGAGGGAGGGTAGCTGATGACAAAGACAAACACACCCATGATCTAAAACCTCCTACTAAGCTCAGAAGCAATGGCTGCCCCCTGTATAACCCTAGTTATGAAAAGAGAAGGGTGAAAAGCATGCACTGAAATTCTCATAGGATTGAAGGAGTGTTTATTTATCTTTGTATGTGTCAGAGTAGTGCAACTAAATATTTTGAATAAAAAAAAAAATATGTTTGGTTTTGGTCCGCTTTAAGGAAAAATAACATGCAAAAAGTCTTACTGCATTATGAGTAGAACATGTAATGTATTACTCTCTACTCGTTGTGCATTATTCTGTTTAATGCAGTTTATTGCATACACCCCATATGTTTCCAGAGAAAAGACTTCGTAAGTGTAACGATCGGTGTAACACAGAGAGAATCTGATTACCCGTGATCTGCAGTATCACCGAGAATACAGATATATACCCGATTATAGATGATCTGCAGTATCACCGATAATCAGATATATCTCTAACCTCTGGACACCTGAGTAATAACTTAAGTGTTTGGTGCAACAGTAATACTTTGAGGAGAGCACCCGTAAGAAGGGCGCAAGGCAGTAAGAGGTACTGCCTAAAGAACAGATTCCTTCCAATGGCCTGAGGCTCCCCAAGGGGCGGAGTCAGGCTGGGAGTGGGAAAGACCAGAGTGTGAGTGACACCAGAGGTGAAGTGTCACTGACAGATCTGTGAACTATCTCTCAACAGGAGAGATAGTTCTCGAGGTCGGACAGGCCAGGTCGTAATACACGGACAGATAAAGTACAGAGACAGGAGACAGATGCAGAATCCTAAGACTAGCCGAGTTCAGTAACAGAGGATCAGAATGACAAAGGTACAAAATCAGAGATCAGAGGAATGGTCAGGAGAGCAGAAGGTCATAACAAATAATTAACAATTCCTAGACTAAGGTGTGAGTTCCTTGGTCATCAACACCTTGGAAACTGGTCTAAAGTAACACAGATACTGACAAGGTCTGAGTGCTACCACGTAGTGATCGCAACGCCAGACACCAGAGAAATGACCAGCACCCAGTATATATACACAAGCGCTCTCCGGCGCCTCCCCTAAGTGCTGGACCAATGAGAACTGAAAGAATTGTCAGCTGACCGGCCTGGTCAGCTGACCCCCTTCTGGCTGTCATAAATGCTCTGCCTCTCCGCGCGCGCACGCGTCCTTCTGAACCTGTGTGGACTATCAGTCCCAGCCACACCAGACATGTGTTGTAATGCCTCTGATGTTTTGGATGCGGAATCCGCCGCACCGCTGTCTGGGCGTGTGGCGTTTTCTCCGCGTTCAGCAGTACAGACAGAAGTAGGCCTATGCGTGCAAACCACCACGTCGGACGCGGAATCCGCCGCCCTGTTCTCTGGGCATGCGGCGGTTTCTCCGCGTTCCGTCAGGCCAGTAAATGCAGATCCCTGCGCGCAAGCTGCCATGTTGAACGCGGAATCAGCCCCCTTACTCTGAGTACTTGCAGCGGCTTTTCCGCGTTTTCTCACAGTAAGTAAAAAAAAACAAAAAACTAAATTAATATAAAACAGGGTTATCAGAAATGTCTTTGTGCACCATCCAAAATACATTATATACAGTACTTGGCACATGCTCAGGAAATAAATGGTAATGAGATCAGGGTTGGGAGTCCCAACCCAAATGCCATGCTACCACTAGGTGCCCTGCAGCACAAGTTAATAAGGATCCTAGCACATAACTCCAAGAACATTCTCATTCTCATAAAGATGACAAGATAGCTAAATGTTTCCACATTTATAGGCCCATATCCTATTAACTTTTCCTCTGAGAATAAAATATATGTAGGCTTGATTCCCATTTGCAATGCAGCAGATTGAATTGGACAAGTTCAGTGTTCACTCCGTTTTTATGTCATGTTCACATTCGCTGGCGCATGCATTGCACCATAGGAGGCTATGTGTAATTGATTCGCTCATCTGAAAAATTGCGGCAAACATATTTTATTTTATTTTTTTAGTTTGAGAGTAGAAGCAGATCCATTTTAACAATAGCATCCGCTTCCTGCATTGAGCGGTGGTGTAGAAAAGTTTCCAAACATGTGCGTTTTCTACACAGGTTTCCACCAAGCAAAAAATTACTCAAAATACGTTTACCTTTTTACCTTCTTTTTAGTACTTTGGTAAACATTTAAAGAGACTCTGAAGTCTCAAAAAAAACATCTTTTTATTTAACAAATGTGTCTAATATGTTTGCTCTAACTAAACCGCCGCATTCCCGACGCTCTAATCTATCTAAATCCCCCCTAACTCGCCCTCCCTCTCCCCTGCAAAATCCACGACTTTCTTGGTCGTGGATTTTGCTGCTCTAGGAGGCAGAGCTATGAGCCGCAGTTCTGCCTTCATGCGCCGTCTATCAGCGGCGAATCTCCGCCTCTCCCCCGCCCCTCTCAGTGAAGGAAGACAGAGGGGTGAGGGAGATGCGGCGATCCGGGCTGACAGACGTGCTGAGAGGCAGAGCTGCGGCTCATAGCTCTGCCTCTCACGGAAGCGCTGCCGGGATTGCCCCCCAGGGAGTTTGGGGGAATTTCGATAGATTAGAGCAGCGAGAATGCGGCGGTTTAGTTAGGGCAAACATATTAAATACATTTGTTAAATAAAAAGATATTTTTTTGAGACTTCAGAGTCTCTTTAAGCGATATTATTTTGCTTGCAATGTTGAAAGTGCTAAAAGGTTATTTCAAGTGGACCTGAACTCTTGCACAGGACAGAAGGAAAACAGAGAGACATGCACCCTGTATATTTTTAGAGAGAGTTTAGCCTGTCTAATTCCCCCTGATCTGTGACTAATCACAAGTTGTAATTTGATCTCTTCAGATGGGGCAGATCAGGAACCTCCGCTGCCATGGCAGAGCAGCTAATTGGTAAACACAGGATGTTAACAATATATCTGCTTTCATGAAAGCAGGAAGTAGACACACTGCTGATTTATTGCAGAATTTGTATCAGCTGTAACAAAAAATGTTTTTCTTTAAAGGTCGTTATGTTGTTGCCTATATTTTAGAGCAGAGAGGTAGTTCTGAGTTTAGGTCCGCTTTCATAGACAATATTGTTCACATTATTCATCTGACCCCAAACATTAACATTTCTCCTAAATAAACTTGTGTTCAGAGAAAATATAATGCCCCTTATAACCTAAGGATAGGATACACTTTTCACATTCCCAATCTGTCTGGAAACAAATGGCAGCCAAAGCCATAGTCAAGCCCCTATTTTTTTCACAAACATGTACGCACTTTCAGTTATGTGGAGCACCTCAGAAAATATGCACATACACTGTATATTAATAACATAATGCTTATAAAGCTCAGCTGGTATAATCACCTAGCAAGTTAATAAGATCTTTAGATAAGCTTTCCTGGTATTTTTGTATGTCCACAGAAAACAAATATACTGTATGTAACTGTGTTGTCCTAATAAGTAAACCTAGCCAGAAGGGATTTTCCATGTCAACCAAAATGAAATCTATTAGTAGCTTTCAATGTCAACATAAAAAGCAAAAGTAAATAGGGCACATTGATCCGTGCAATTATTTTTACATTTCACCATGCTACAAATAAAAAACGTATAGCAGCCCTTGCATCAGTTTAAAGAAACACATTTGCAATTCTGACCCACATCACGGTCACATAGCTACAAATTAGCGTAAAAGGGAACCTTAACTGTGATGGGAAAAAAACGATTCACTTACCTGGGGGCTTGCTTCCCCAAGCCCCGTGCAGCCGTCCTGTGCCCTCAACTATCCTCCGGTGCCCTGCCGTGGGTTAGTTTCGTTTTTGGCCCCTGGCCACGCGCATCTTTGTACGCGTTACTGACGTCAAGCACATTCTGCACAGGTGCAGTACGAGGTTTCTCTTACTGCGCCTGCACAGTACGTGCTTGTTGACGGTAATGCGCACAAAGATGCGCATGGCCGAAAACAAAACTAACACATGGCAAGGCACAGGAGGGTAGTCAAGGACCGGCGAGGGCACAGGACATCTGAAGGGGGCTTGGGGAAGCCCCAGGTAAGTGAAACTTTTTTTCCCGGTTAAGGTTTCCTTTAAATATTTTACTATTGAGCAAGTAAAATGACTGTACTCACTTTAGGCTGGTTTCAGGCCTCTTGCACACTACATGCGATTCTGATTTTTTTTTCCTATGTCCAATTTTGGATTCCGATTAAAAAAATCTGAGCAGCATGCACTACATTTTTTAATCGGCATCCAAAATCGGATCATATATAAAAAAAAAAAAATCTGAATCACATGTAGTGTGCAAGAGGCCTCATACTGGAAACCGACGGAAGCTAAAAATTGCCTTCGGGAATTTCCGCATTAATACACGGTAATCCCCCTTCTGGCTAAAAGCCAAACAGGAAGCAAGGCTCTCTAGCACTCACTTCCTGTGGCCCAAAAAAGAAATGTGCGGAAGTGTATTGAAAAAATACGTTCCCGCACATGTGCGCCGCAACGCTGCAGCGAAAACCATTCAAAAAAGCTGAATCGCCATAGACTTACATGACTTCCGGTCCGCCGCCGTCATCGGGTCAGGTATAAAAGACCCCATAGACTTTTATTGCCGAGCGTTACCGTGCAGTACAACACAATGAAAACGCTCCAGTGTGAAAGGGGCCTCAACAATTGGGGCTAGATTATCAAGGCAAGTGCAAAGAAATCTGAAGGAACACTAGAGCACTTCTGCAGACTGGTCTGAGGCAAACATCTGGTTGACTACACTCGGCAACTCCAGTGTTCTTTGCACCACACCCACTTTGATAGATCAGTCCCACTATATTCTTATCTAGACCAGAGAAACCGTGCTACACTATGCAAGACTCTGCAGTGAGAAGTTGCCTTTCTCTATGTTGTCATTACATCCCATGACATTTATGATACTTCAGAAATAACTGGAAAGGACGGAAATGGGTGACATCAACATCACATGGCCAACTTACAAGCGTCAGTAACACAATGTCACAGCAAAATGTGAGCACACCTGAATTTTTGCATGAGAACATAGGACCTATGACACATGGGTAATAAGTCACTATCAGTTTTGCCTCAATTAAGAAAACTGGTGATACTGTTATGATGTATAGTCATCTCCACGACAGTGTGTGAAACTTATGATTGCAGCACTTGTCAGTCAGCATTTTTGTCTGTAATAAACTGAAAGTGCACCATTTATATGCAGGTTTTCATACTCTTGACACGAATCTGAGGTGGCTAATGGTGGCCACTAATGATCCAACCTTTTTCATCCAATCTTACCAAATCTATGTAGTATAAGGGTAAACTGAATGAATATACTGAATGGATACTTCAGGCAGTTACCTTATATTACATAGAAATGGTAAGATTGGATGAAAAAGATTGGATCATTAGTGGCCACCTTAAGAAGCAAAAGTTAAAGTCAGCTCTCAGAGTAAAATTAGTGTACTTTAGGAATGTATAATTTCTAATGGAATAATAATACTTATGCACAAAAGCAAATATGCTAACCGTATGGCATATAAAAAGTAGGAAAACATGTTTTTATTGAATATTATGTCAGGGTTTTATACCGCTTTAAAAAAAACAGGTCTAAATGGTTTAAATAAATTGTCTCAAGGTTATCCTGTGACTTTAGCTGGCCCATGCACTACTAGATTGCTGGTAGATTACCTAAACAATATCTAACAAATATCAATAGTATACCTGGTCTACCACCTTGCACCAATAAAAATGGTTAGCACCACTCTTGTCTAATAGGGATCGCACCACTGCCACTGCTATTTGCCATTTGGGTCTAATTATCAATCGTCTAAAGAATTGACCGGCACAACCAATATTTAAATCATCTTTCAAGCAAATATTGGGGTACCATTTTATTAATATTTTTGATAAAAATCTAATGTATTGTAAACATTGTTTAGTGTATTGGTGTCCTCTGGTCTCCCATCACCATGCACAGATTCTCCAGATGTTACCGACAAGGGATTGTCAGTAACCTGATTGGGGCCGTTCTCCTCTTCAAGCACATGTGCGGCCACACTGTGCCTGTGCAAGTACGGCTGTGCCTGTGCTGTGCGCTAATACTGCACAGGCACGTTTGTGCTCATGCTAGCATAGGAGCATGGCCCCGATCAGCAGGAGGCTTTCAGTGATTGGGCAGAGTACACCAAGGGAAGCCTGATTAGGATCCAGACCAGCCTCTCAACCTTTTTACCCTGGATGAATCCTGCAAATAACTTTTGGATCTAAAGGAACCCCTGCAAATAATTTTTTAATCGAGGAACCCCTGCATTTATTTTACTGGTTGCATGGTCTTTAAAAGTAGGTGAAGCTGTTAATTTCACTAACTCCTATTATACCGCCACTCATATGGTGTTCATTATTATTCTGACCCCCAATTTAGAGCGTCTTTTTACAGTACCCCCTATTGTGCTCTATTATACTTCCCCCCACGATGGGGGGAAATGCCAATAAACCCCTGCAGAGTCCTCAAGGAACCCCAGGGTTCCAGGGAAACCTGGTTGAGAAAGCCTGATCCCCACGCTTCCCTCTCCTTAGCTAAGTATTTGATTCTGAACCTAAGCTTTGGCTCGGATTCTCTTTAACACTCTGTAAAGATTGCTGAACTGGTATGTCCAATTGCTGTAGTTTTGAAAATGCAAATACCCAATATGGTGTTTAAGCTGCTCGGCAGTTCATGGTTTCTACTGACACTTTTTTTGTTTTATAATGTGCCACATTTTCAGTGGGTGATGGGTCTTGCTGCAGGAGTGGTAGTTGAGCCCCTTGTTTTTTTAAAGTTTATAAAGTCAAGCTGTTGCAATACATGTGGTATGCAGTCTTGCATTATCTTGCTGCAATAAGCAAGGCCTTCTCTAGAAAAAAAAAATTCCCAGCATATGTTGCTTCAAAACCTGTATGTATTGTTCAGCATTGATGCTGACTTCTCATGCATGCACTAATGCATCCTCACACCATCATGGATGCGGACATTGGAACTGTGTGCTGATAACAAGGCAGAAGGTCCTGTTTTCCAAATTTTGATTCATCAGACCACAGGACAGCTTTCCAGTTAAATGTGTTCAGGGCCAGAGAGGGCAGTGCCTTTTCAGGATCATATTTATGTGTAGTTTCTTCTGTGTGTGGTAGACTTGTAACTTGCATTTATAAAAACAGGTAAAAGAATCAGCGCACAAATAATCAAGTAGTCCAGATGCATCCAGAGAAGACTGTCTTTCAAACAACCAGTAACCGTAGTTCACAAAATAATCAGCGCGATCTGGTACAAATCTTCTTCAAGATATTGGGGTGTAATTCCACTTCTGTGCTCAACCACTAGAGGCAGCCTGAAGCTTACCAGATAGTAAATATAAGGTCATTCAGCATGTGAGGATTACAATTCTCTCAATTCCAGCACATCCCCACAGACGTCATCTCCATTCAGTTATATAGCCATGGTGTCCCAGCAGGCAGAGAAGGTAATGATAAAAAAGGCTCTATGTGCAGATTATCTTTACAGGGAGTGCAGAATTATTAGGCAAATGAGTATTTTTGACCACATCAACCTCTTTATGCATGTTGTCTTACTCCAAGCTGTATAGGCTCGAAAGCCTACTACCAATTAAGCATATTAGGTGATGTGCATCTCTGTAATGAGAAGGGGTGTAGTCTAATGACATCAACACCCTATATCAGGTGTGCATAATTATTAGGCAACTTCCTTTCCTTTGGCAAAATGGGTCAAAAGAAGGACTTGACAGGCTCAGAAAAGTCAAAAATAGTGAGATATCTTGCAGAGGGATGCAGCACTCTTAAAATTGCAAAGCTTCTGAAGCGTGATCATCGAACAATCAAGCGTTTCATTCAAAATAGTCAACAGGGTCGCAAGAAGCGTCTGGAAAAACCAAGGCGCAAAATAACTGCCCATGAACTGAGAAAAGTCAAGCGTGCAGCTGCCACTTGCCACCAGTTTGGCCATATTTCAGAGCTGCAACATCACTGGAGTGCCCAAAAGCACAAGGTGTTCAATACTCAGAGACATGGCCAAGGTAAGAAAGGCTGAAAGACGACCACCACTGAACAAGACACACAAGATGAAACGTCAAGACTGGGCCAAGAAATATCTCAAGCCTGATTTTTCTAAGGTTTTATAGACTGAAGAAATGAGAGTGAGTCTTGATGGGCCAGATGGATGGGCCCGTGGCTGGATTGGTAAAGAGCAGAGAGCTCCAGTCCGACTCAGACGCCAGCAAGGTGGAGGTGGAGTACTGGTTTGTGCTGGTTGAATCAAAGATGAGCTTGTGGGGCCTTTTCGGGTTGAGGATGGAGTCAAGCTCAACTCCCAGTCCTACTGCCAGTTTCTGGAAGACACCTTCTTCAAGCAGTGGTACAGGAAGACGTCTGCATCCTTCAAGAAAAACATAATTTTCATGCAGGACAATGCTCCATCACACGCGTCCAAGTACTCCACAGGGTGGCTGGCAAGAAAGGGTATAAAAGAAGAAAAACTAATGACTTGGCCTCCTTGTTCACCTGATCTGAACCCCATTGAGAACCTGTGGTCCATCATAAAATGTGAGATTTACAAGGAGGGAAAACAGTACACCTCTCTGAACAGTGTCTGGGAGGCTGAGGCTGTGGTTGCTGCTGCACGCAATGTTGATGGTGAACAGATCAAAACACTGACAGAATCCATGGATGGCAGGCTTTTGAGTGTCCTTGCAAAGAAAGGTGGCTATATTGGTCACTGATTTGTTTTTGTTTTGTTTTTGAATGTCAGAAATGTATATTTGTGAATGTTGAGATGTTATATTGGTTTCACTGGTAAAAATAAATAATTGAAATGGGTATATATTGGTTTTTTGTTAAGTTGCCTAATAATTATGCACAGTAATAGTCACCTGCACACACAGATATCCCCCTAAAATAGCTAAAACTAAAAACAAACTAAAAACTACTTTCAAAAATATTCAGCTTTGATATTAATGAGTTTTTTGGGTTCATTGAGAACATGGTTGTTGTTCAATAATAAAATTATTCCTCAAAAATACCACTTGCCTAATAATTCTGCACTCCCTGTATAGGAAGCCCAATAAATCACACCACATCAAACAAATAAAAAAGACAAACCCTTGACTAAGCAGAAAGCAAAGCCGGACAGGTGGGAGAGGAGATAGCAGTTTTCCTGATTGAAATTGTATGTATTAACTACTAAAATTCTGATGATCCCAGGAGTTTGGACGTGAGATGCAAGTGTGTATTTTATGTGTTATATACAAATAGTACAACCTGCATTATACGAGCAAGGTTGTGGAATAGGTTCAAAAATCATCCGACTCCAATTCTGACTCCTCAGTTTATGAAACCACCGACTCCGACTCCAGGTACCCAAAATGGCTCAGAGTCCTAAACTCTGACTCCTTAGGCTAATTTCACACCAGGACGTTGCGTTAGAGGGGGCGTTAAGGTCGCATAACATCCCCCTAACGGAACGCCTGGTGGTGCTGGATCTGGACGTCAGAGTGAGCCGCGTTGTGCAGCTCACTCTGGCGTCAGTGATGCCGTGATGCGCACTCTTGTGCGCATGCGGCATCACGTGGTCCCGCAGGCCAATCGCCGCACAGAGCGGCTGCTCCAGGAAGTAAACACTGCACGTCATAACGTGCAGTGCATATTAATTAGCCATGTGCCTGGCCGCTCTCCGCTCCTCCCCAACATTACTGAGCATGTGCAAGCAGTCTAACGCGGCTCAGCCGCGTCCAAAGTACTGCATGCAGTACGTTGTCTTGTGACGCAGCGTTACAATGTAACGCAACGTCCGCACTGTGAACAGCCCCATTGATTTTTCATTACTGTGCGGTGGGCTGCGTTACAGGCTGCTCTAACGTGCGCCTGTAACGTCCCACTGTGAAACCAGCCTTAGTCTAATACTTACCAGGGCTGTGGATTTGGTACAAAAGTCATCCGAAGCCGACTCCCGACTCTTCAGTTTATAAAACCCCTAACTCCAACTGCGACTCCAGGTACCCAATATTGCTCCGACTCCTCAACTCCGACTCCACAGCCCTGGTGCAATGTACATGTTGTGTCTATAACAAGAGTTACACATACTAGAAGCCTGATGCAATTTACATAGTTTGCTTAACTCCCGGTAAAATATATGTTCTTCTCTACACCAAAAAATTTCCCAACTTTTTGTGAATACACCCAATGTCCTTTGGACAGATGAGACAAAACAGGGAAATGACCGAAAGCACAGGCACTCACTGAGAGCCATAAGAATTGTGTTTGGGTGATTGCCTCTTCATATTGTGGCCCTGATTCACCAAACTGCAGTAACATTGTTGTGCAGAGGCAGCCGCATGTCAATATTACTGGTACTAGCGCTGGGGAGCCCCACTCATTAACCTAATAGCGATGCACACTTTGCTACAGGAATATGTGGCATAACGTGTTACCATAGCAATGTGCGCTTTAGCCCGGTAACACAGGTGGGGGGGGGGGTTTAACGGGCGGTGATCCCCCTACCGGCGTTACCACCTGCCTAGGTGTGTTATGATACAGTGGCATGCAAAAGTATTTGGCCCCCTTGAAGTTTTCCACATTTTGTCACATTACTGCCACAAACATGAATCAATTTTATGGGAAAGACCAATACAAAGTGGTGTACACGTGAGAAGTGGAACGAAAATCATACATGATTCCAAACATTTTTTACAAGTAAATAACTGCAAAGTGGGGTGTGCGTAATTATTCAGCCTCCTTTGGTCTGAGTGCTGTCAGTTGCCCATAGACATTGCCTGATGAGTGCTAATGACTAAATAGAGTGCACCTGTGTGTAATCTAATGTCTTTACAAATACAGCTGCTCTGTGACGGCTTCAGAGGTTGTCTAAGAGAATACTGGGAGCAACAACATCATGAAGTCAAAGAACACACCAGACAGGTCAGGGATCAAGTTATTGAGAAATTTAAAGCAGGCTTAGGCTACAAAAAGATTTCCAAAGCCTTGAACATCCCACGGAGCACTGTTCAAGCGATCATTCAGAAATGAAAGGAGTATGGCACAACTGTAAACCTACCAAGACAAGGCTGTCCACCTAAACTCAAAGGCCAAACAAGGAGAGCGCTGATCAGAAATGCAGTCAAGAGGCCCATGGTGACTCTGGAAGAGCTGCAGAGATCTACAGCTCAGGTGGGGGAATCTGTCCATAGGACAACTATTAGTCGTGCACTGCACAAAGTTGGCCTTTATGGAAGAGTGGCAAGAAGAAAGCCATTGTTAACAAAAAAGCATAAGAAGTCCCGTTTGCAATTTGCCACAAGCCATGTGGGGGACACAGCAAACATGTGGAAAAAGGTGCTCTGGTCAGATGAGACCAAAATGGAACTTTTTGGCCAAAATGGAAAACGCTATGTGTGGTGGAAAACTAACACTGCACATCACTCTGAACACACCATCCCCACTGTCAAATATGGTGGTGGCAGCATCATGCTCTGGGGGTGCTTCTCTTCAGCAGGGACCGGGAAGCTGGTCAGAGTTGATGGGAAGATGGATGGAGCCAAATACAGGGCAAACTTGGAAGAAAACCTCTTGGAGTCTGCAAAAGACTTGAGACTTTGTTCACCTTCCAGCAGGACAACAACCCTAAACATAAAGCCAGGGCAACAATGGAATGGTTTAAAACAGCGCTGTCTAACTGGCGGCCCGCGGGCCGCATCCGGCCCGCCAGGCCTCCTGCTGCGGCCCGCTCGTCTCCCTGAGCTGCAGGCATGGCTTGCGCTATGGGCGCCATGCCTGCAACCTCATCTAGTGCCCTCTCCTCCGTCCCCGCTGCCTCACTGCTCAGACCTCACAGATCGCGGCGACTGAAGTAAGTAGAGTGCGCATGGTACCCGCATACATGGTGTACGTCACATGCGGAAGTGACATCATTAGTCGCGATCTGTGAGGTCTGAGCTGTGAGGCAGCGCTAGCCCAGCGGGGACAGAGGAGAAGGCATTGGCGGGCAGCGCTGAAATGAGGTAACGGCAAGGCACTGGACACCTGTCACTCTCTAACTTGGGGGGCACCTGTCACTATCTAACTTGGGGGGCACCTGTCACTAACTTGGGGGGCACCTGTCACTCTCTAACTGGGGGGCACCTGTCACTCTCTAACTTGGGGGGCACCTGTCACTATCTAACTTGGGGGGCACCTGTCACTCTCACTGGGGGGCACCTGTCACTATCTAACTTGGGGGGCACCTGTCACTCTCTAACTGGGGGGCACCTGTCACTATCTAACTTGGGGGGCACCTGTCACTATCTAACTGGGGGGCACCTGTCACTATCTAACTGGGGGGCACCTGTCACTATCTAACTGGGTGGCACCTGTCACTATCTAACTTGGGAGGCACCTGTCACTACCTCAGCTGGGGTGAAACCTGTCACTCTCTAACTGGGGGGCACCTGTCACTATCTAACTTGGGGGGCACCTGTCACTACCTCAGCTGGGGGGACACCTGTCACTATCTAACTTGGGGGGCACCTGTCACTACCTCAGCTGAGGGGACACCTGTCCGGCCAAAAACAGTATTGTCAGGCCAGCCAGGCACAGCAGCCAGTAGAGGATAATTTAGAAGCCAGGTGAGAGGTGTCTACCATATTAAAGGGGCATTCTGCCTATTTATGTGAAATGCTGTCTATTTATGTGCCTCATGACTGCTGAATTTGTCGTGTTGGGGGCCTTATGATTGCTGAATGTCTTGTTGGGTGCCTCATGATTTGTTGGGTGCCTCTTGATTTGTTGGGGGCATCATGATTGCTGAATTTGTCTTGTTGGGGGCCTCAAGATTGCTGAATGTCTTGTTGGGTGCCTCATGATTTGTTGGGTGCCTCATGATTTGTTGGGGACATCATGATTGCTGAATTTGTCTTGTTGGGGGCCTCATGATTTGTTGGGGGCCTCATGATTGCTAAATTTGTCTTGTTGGGGGCATCATGATTTCTAAATGTGTCTTGTTGGGGGCCTCATGATTGCTGAATTTGTCTTGTTGGGGGTCACATGATTGCTAACTGCGAGACTATGGGAAAAGCTGAATCATCATCATAAGAGACAATAGCATTTAACCTACTTTTTTAGCTTTTTAAAACTGAAAATAAAACTGTGAGGTTCTAAAAAAAAAATACATTTTTCAGGAGTAGGATGGATGAAAAAGTGTTATCTTCACAATTTATTTTCAACTTGGATTTTCCATAATGTTCATGTATGAGTTAAAACGTTTGTATGTAGTTTAAATTGCTGTTGCCACTTTGCGATAAAATGACTTTTGGGTTGCAGTTTGCAGTTTGGGCACTCTGCCTCCAAAAGGTTCGCCACCACTGTCCTAATCTAATGTCCCACATTGCTAAGTTCATGTAAATTTGTCTCCACCCATGGCCACACCCACATTCTGGTCCATGGCCCCACCCATTTTTCGTCTACGCACAACCCTTGTTTTTGCGGCTCTAGCAAGAACCTTCGGCCCTCCACCATGGGGTCTGAAAAAAAAATGATGGCCCTCCATGCCCATGAAGTTGGACAGCACTGGTTTAAAACAAAACATATCCATGTGTTAGAATGGCCCAGTCAAAGTCCAGCTCTAAATCCAATCGAGAATCTGTGGCAAGATCTGAAAACTACTGTTCACAAATGCTGTCCATCTAATCTGACTGGAAATACATATATCCAGGCACATGGCCTCTAGTTAGGACATTAAATAAATTATTAGGGAAAGGGAGGTGCTGAAGGGGGTGTGGCTAGAAAACAGCAAAAATCTATTAACCCTTCGCACACTCACATGCAAATGTTCAAACAAATGCATTCACAGATTCACTCATCCAGGCACAACTGTAATCCCTACAGCTAAATTAAAAGCCAGGGTTTTAGTTCACAGAAGAATGCATTCTTCGTCTTTCCCAGGAGAGGAAGTTAGGATGTGTGCTCCTAATCCATTGATAGGTTTGATGCAATGAATGTGTTTGCATGTCTGCACTATGCATGTTACAGGGCCAGAGTTAGGACACCTATGTTTACCTGGGTACTTCTGCGCAGTATAGGTGACTAAGCATAAGAATGCATTCTTCTGTGAACTAAAACCCTGGCTTTTAATTTAGCTGTAGGGATAACAGTTGTGCCTGGATGAGTGAATCTGTGAATGCATTTGTTTGAACATTTGCATGTAAGTGTGCGAAGGGTTAATAGATTTTTGCTGTTTTCTAGCCACACCCCCTTCAGCACCTCCCTTTCCCTAATAATTTATTTAATGTCCTAACTAGAGGCGATGTGCCTGGATATTTGTATTTTTATTTTACTACTGACCCCTGTGGCTATGGTCTAATTCAGTGCACTCCCTCCTTCCCCTGTATGTGTTTGTCAGCATGCACACAGCTTATGCTGGTGTATGTGCATGGTGCACATGGATACATTACGTTAGCTCCCTTGTGCGATTGGTAAGATGCACCGTCTTTCCCAGGAGAGGAAGTTTGGATGTGTGCTCCTAATCCATTGATAGGTTTGATGCAATGAATGTGTTTGCATGTCTGCACTATGCATGTTACAGGGCCAGAGTTAGGACACCTATGTTTACCTGGGTACTTCTGCGCAGTATAGGTGACTAAGCATAAGAATGCATTCTTCTGTGAACTAAAACCCTGGCTTTTAATTTAGCTGTAGGGATAACAGTTGTGCCTGGATGAGTGAATCTGTGAATGCATTTGTTTGAACATTTGCATGTGAGTGTGCGAAGGGTTAATCTAATCTGACTGAGCTGGAGCTGTTTTGCAGAGAAGAATGGGCAAGGATTTCAGTCTCTAGATGTGCAAAGCTGGTAGAGACATACAATAAAAGACTGGCAGCTGTAATTGCAGCAAAAGGTGGTTCTACAAAGTATTGACTCAGGGGGCTGAATAATTACGCACACCCCACTTTGCAGTTATTTATTTGTAAAAAAAATGTTTGGAATCATGTATGATTTTCGTTCTACTTCTCTCGTTTTATTCTCTTAGACAACCTCTGAGGCTCGTCACAGAGCAGCTGTATTTGTACTGACATTAGATTACACACAGGTCCACTCTATTTAGTCATTAGTACTCATCAGGCAATGTCTATGGGCAACTGACAGCACTCAGACCAAAGGGGGCTGAATAATTACGCACACCCCACTTTGCAGTTATTTATTTATAAAAAAATGTTTGGAATCATGTATGATTTTCGTTCCACTTCTCACATGTACACCACTTTGTTTTGGTCTTTCACGTGGAATTCCAATAAAATTGATTCATGTTTGTGGCAGTAATGTGACAAAATGTGGAAAACTTCAAGGGGGCTGAATACTTTTGCAAGCCACTGTAAATTTTCAGCACTTTGCAATTGAAAAAGTACCAAAAACTAGGTGAAAAAGTACTTTCAAAACTATTTTAAGTTTTGTCTTGCTTGCTGGGAATTGAAAAGGTATTTTATAGACAAGTTTGAAAATAACAGTAAGTTCTCACTTGGGCGATTAGCGGGTGATTCCCGCTAATCATCAAAGCGCTAGCGCTTTTTAAAGCAGATTATGATCGCTCGGGAATCGCGAGAGTTTTCAATGATTTTACTGCGCTAATTGCGATAAACTCACCCGCACTAAGCGCTAGCATTTTGCGATTGCCAGTGTGAATGGACCCTTAGGAGAAAACTCAGGAGAAAAAGGTTAATTGTATATGGGCCAAGGGGCCATATGCAATTCGAGGAGATAAGAAGCTGAAAACATGCAAGCGTCTTATCTCCTCATATCGCTCAGGATTTACCGGCAAATTCAATTGCCAGTTTCACCTGAGCGATGTCCTTGCGTAAAGGAGCATAACTCAGGCGAATACTAGGTATTCGCTGAGCGATGGTCCTGTGTGGCCAGCGATGTGGAGCGAGGCATTAGAGCTGGGAAGCTGTCCTTCAGCACCACACCACTGCAGCCTCGCTCCCCGGGAGATGCGCGCATCGTCGCAAGGCTCTTACCCGCCGCCCCTCGCCTCCTGCCGCTCAGCGCTGCTGGGAAATTCAGAAAAAACATACCTCCATCTTTCTGGCTCGCCGCATGTCCCACGCCGCTCCTCCGCTCATCTCTGTCTCTAATTGGACCGATGAGAATCAGGATGATTCTCATTGGGCCACCTAGTGGATGAATGGGTAGCCCCAGCGGGAGACTCAAAGATGCTTTGCCGGGCTCCAATACTCACTCACAGAGACAGAGATGAGCGGAGGAGCGGCGTGGGACATGCGGCGAGCCGGAACGATGGAGGTATGTTTTTTTGTTACATTTTAAATAGGTAAGGAGTCAAAACTGACTTCTTTACCTATTTAAATCCCTGGCATCTGGGGTTTCCTTAGTAAAAGAGGCTCCCAGATGCCAAAAACAGCCCGCAGACACCGGCGATAGGTCTTTTCGCCTGCTCAGAGCAGGTGAAAAGTTAGCACCTATGTTTGGCGGGAAGCATCGCTTCCCGGGGGGTGCAAAATGCAATTGCATAGGGGGGAAGGTACTTGCTGGGCGATTATATCGCCCAAACGAGTTATTTTCCGCCCTGGGGGGTGTTAAATGCAATTGCATTAGGCGACCTTGCTGACGCCTAATTTAAGAACTCGCCAGCACTTAGCGCTGGCGAGTTTGGTAATTGCATAGGGCCCAATGTGTCTTAAGTTCGTGGACAAAACTTTAAGCTGTCTTAACCCTCCTGGCGATTTGTCAAAATCCACCAGGGGGCAGCAAATACGTTTTTTTTTTAAAAAATTTTTTTCTTCATGTAGCGAGACGAGGTCTCGCTACATGATAGCCGCTGCTCAGCGGCATCCCCCCAGCCCCTCCGATCGCCGCCGGCGATCGGAGATCAAGAGATCCCGTTCAAAGAACGGGATCTCCTGGAGGGCTTCCCCCGTCGCCATGGCGACGGGGCGGGATGACATCACCGACGTCATGACGTCAAAGGGGACTCCGATCCACCCCACAGCGCTGCCTGGCACTGATTGGCCAGGCAGCGCACGGGGTCTGGGGGGGGGGGGGGGGCGGCTGCGGCAACGCGTATAGCGGCGGATAGCGGCGGCGATCGGGCACTGCACGCAGCTAGCAAAGTGCTAGCTGCGTGCAGCAAAAAAAAAAAAATATGCAAATTGGCCCAGCGGGGCCTGAGTGGTGCCTCCCGGCGGCATAGCCCGTGCTCAGCACGGGCTTACCGCCAGGGAGGTTAAAGGACCTCTGTCGCGAAAACCTTAAAATTTAAAATATATGTAAACATATACAATTAAGAAGTGCGTTTCTTCCAGAGTAAAATGAGCCAAAAATTACTTTTCTCCTATGTTGCAGTCACTTACAGTATGTAGTAGAAATCTGACAGAACCGACAGGTTTTGGATTAGCCCATCTCCTCATGGGGTGTTCACAGGGATTTTTTTTATTTTCAAAATGCACAGTGAATGGCAGTTGCTCTGTCCAACTGCCAAAAAAGGGTAGGGTGAGCAGGGAGGCTGGTCAGCATCTTTGTATAAATCTTTCTCAGGGAGTGTCTTTATAAAGAATTAAGGCCATGCTGAGAATCCCCTATGGAGGGATGGACTAGCCCAAAACCTGTCGGTAATGTCAGATTTCTACTACCTACTGTAAATGCCAACAACATAGGAGAAAAGTAATTTATGGCTCATTTTACTCAGGAAGAAATGTACTTCTTATTTGTATGTGTTTTAAATTGTAAGATATTCGCGACAGTTAAGCTGTTTTTTTTCCACACATAGATTTGCATTTTTGTTATAATAATAATTGTTTGACAGCTGAGGATGTACACATTTTATAACAAAGAATGCAGATTATATGCATTGCAAAATGTGCCTATGAGATAGCAAATGCAGTTTGGGGAGCGATCCTTCCCGAAGTAAAGTCTGATTTTTAATACATAAACAAACAATTATGATTGCCAAATGCAATTGTCAATTTCAATGAAAACGCTACGATTTCAGTTCAGTAAAAATGTTATGAGCAGTAAATTAGCTTGTGTGGTAAAAAATATTTTTTTTTTTGAGTATTCCTGAACTTATATTTTTACAAATGCAGCAATAATTTGGTAAATTATCAAATCTTTAATATCAATTCACAAAAGCATTTCCTCATTCAGTATTTTATTTACTTAATTAGGCATTTTAAAGGGAACCTGTAGATAGAGGTATATGGAGGCTGCCATATTTATTTCCTTTCAATCAATACCAATTGCCTGGATATCCTGCTGATGCTCTACCTCTAAGGCCCCATTTACACTAGAGCATTTTGCCGCGACTTCGCTCTTCTGTGCTATGTTCTGAAGTATTACAGAGTTCGATACAAGAAGTGAACCAAAGCGTGATTTATGCATATTACTTGAGTACACGGTCCTAAAGAAAGAGGAGATAACTAAAGAGAACCTGTCAGTATTAAAGAAGATAAGTGAAAGAGGAAGAGTTGCATTGCGTCTTGTGATGCTAAAAGTGTGCTACAGTGAGGAGTGAACTGACCTCTGACCAAGTCTGTTTACTTGGAGTACAAGTTTTGCAAGAACTCTAAATTAGAGCTCATTCAGCTTAAAAGTCAAAGTGCACAAAAAGAGAGTTATATTGTGGGAGGGTGAACTGAGTGATATAGCTAAGTGCATTGGTCACTTTTATACTTTATTTTGTTTGCTTTTATTTTCCTAACCCTTTTTGATTATTTGATTTATATTTTATTTTGTTTGTTATTTTGGGAGGCCCTATCCAAACAGGTGGTGCTAAGTGTAAAGTAGGTTTAGTGGGATATTACCAAGGGTAAAGAGTTTGAGAGATCTTCTAAACAAAGTGAACATCCTTTTGGGATCACGCAACGAACTGTGAAACTGTACAGTACCATCTTGAAGACTGTCACAAGTTCCCAGTGTTCTCCCCAGGACTAATTAAGTGGGCGGGCTGCCAGGCTGTTTTCAAGCCCCGCCCGGGTGCTATCCAAGGCCCACCCGAATTTTCAAACAGTCCTTCTGCTTTGCTGTCCGTGTGCCGATGTGCGCTACTGTATGCTCTCACAGAACGGATCTCCCTTTGCATAGCTGCCCCGAGTTCCCGCAGCGCTGCCCGCCCGTAGAGTCACTCAGACCTCCAGATCAGCGGCAGCTGGCAAGAATATAAGAGAGTGGAGCAATTTGCGGTCACGCGATGTCACTTCCTGTATTTAAAGTCTATGGCGCGTTACCGCAAATCGCTCCCCTCTCATATCCTTGCCGGCTGCCGCTGATCTGGAGGTCTGAGTGACTCTACGGGTGGGCAGCGCTGCGGGAACTCGGGCAGCTATGCAAAGGGAGATCCGCTCTGTGAGAGCGTACAGTAGCGCACATTGGCACACGGATGGCTGCAGGAACCAAGGAGCACATCCTCCAGTCCTCTAGTACTTCCCCCCGTCGGTAGAGCGGCATGGCCAGTGCTTCCCTGTGCTGCAGCCGATCAAGTCTCCAGGACCAGTGGGCTGGGAAGCGGGTCACCATGTTCCAACAGAGGCCCCACTAGACGGATATTACAACATCCTGGCGTGCACGGAGCTCGGTGACTGGCAGGAAGGAGTGCTGGTGGTCGGGGGACGAGTGATACTACGTGGCTGCCAATGGAGTGAGTAGGGGGGGGTGACATTGGCTAAGGGGAGGGGGAGGTGTTGTAAGAGTGCAAACACACAGGATCAGGGCAGAGCGATGCCCTATACTGTAGGGTGTAATAATCATAGTGGTATAGAATGGTTTTATAATTTTTAAGTCTAATGGTTGTAGTAATGCATGGGCTGCAATGTACTGTGCTGTAATGTAATGCATGGGCTGCAATGTATTGTGCTGTAATGTAATGCATGGGCTGCAATGTATTGTGCTGTAATGTAATGCATGGGCTGCAATGTATTGTGCTGTAAGGTTATGTATGTGCTGTAATGTTATGTATGTGCAGTAATGTATTGTGATGTGCAGTAATGTATTGTGATGTGCAGTAATGTATTGTGATGTGCAGTAATGTATGCTCTGTAATGTAAGGAGATTGCTGGGATGTGATCACTAATAAGCTATGAGGTCAGTGCAGTAATATGTGGAGTGTGGTGGGTGCTGTATAGGGGCATACTGACGTGCAGTGATATGTGGAATGTGTTAGTGGTGCAGTAGTGTATGAAATGTTTGAGAGTGCAATAACCTGTTATCAGGAAATTGGACACAGTATTGTTTGAGTTGTCAGGGGTACATGGGACATGATAGGGGTTGCAGTACTGGATGGGATACAGGGACGCATGGGACGTGATAGGGATTGGAGGTGTACCAATGCATGGTAAGTGATAGGGGGTGCAGGGATGTCCTATGCTGTAAGCATTCCCCACCCCCGTTGCACCCCACCCGGCTACTTTTTCATGCCATCTGGCTGGAAAAAAATTCTGGGAAGAACCCATAGTTCCCCTAAGGTTTTGCTGAGCAATATAGCTTGGACTTGGTTGCAAGGGACTGAGAACTGTTTAGAAACTGAAAGTGCTCAGTAGACCTTCCCCTTTCCCAGCCCACACCCCAACAACGGTACTGTGATGTAAACATGCTGTGAAGTGGTTGAATATTGTACAAGAAGACCTTTGTAGCTCAACTTTCATATGTAATTTGTATGTAACTTAACCTTCTTTATTCCGCAGCTTTTACCGGTGCACCGGCTGTGAAGACTAGAAGATTGTGTATTTTGACCTGTGATGTGCAAGGGAGGTGTATTGTGTAGTTGAAGTGTTACGAGTTGATTGACGCTACCAGTGACCACTGTTAGGTCACAAATAAATCTTTGATCATTTCATCTGAGTCAGTGTCTGGTGGATTCCTCTCAGCCGGAGCCCAGTGCTAATGGATAAATCAGGTGACATAAGTACACATAAGTAACTAAGTAAACTTTTTTATTTGTGAAATTCATAGTAACGCGGCTGGGGACATCTTAGCACACGGCTGAACCGCACGCTTGTTGGACAGACAATTACTTGCAGCATTAGGTAACATTGCGTGTTTGCCAATGCGGTGGCCAAACCGCACATGTGCAGTGCGCTGTGGACCGAAGGACATGCCATGGACAATTTCAGAAAACCCAGGAAGGGGAAGAGGGCATCGAAGGAGCAATAAGCCCAGAGAGGGCTGGAGGAAGCCCCAGGTATTTATTAAAAAAAACAAAACCTTTCTTTCCCATCCGTCTCCAGCTATCTTTAACTCTGGTTCATTAAAGAGTAACTGTCAGGCTGCAAAAGCTAATTTAAACCTCTATTCTCCTGTGTTAAACAGTTTAGAAGGAAGCCAAAAAGGCAATACTGAAGTTAAAAATCTCTTACTTTGATGTGTGCTGAACAGCAAGGCTGTTATTCCCAAGCCCGTAAGGAGGCTGGCAGGACGCATCACAGATACTGCAAAGCATTCTGGGGCTGCTTTTTCTCCCCAGTGCACTACCTTGGGTCCTCCCCTTCCTTTCCCTATCACGCCCTAAGGCTGCTTTCACAGTGAGAAGTTACAGGCTCATGTTACAGCAGCTTGTAACAGCAGCCTAAACTCACAGCACTGAAAAATCACAGGGCACATGTTCCGTTAGTATACTGCATGAGTCCGCTATTGTTTCTAGCCACATGGCTAATTAATAATTACTGCACAGTAGTGTTGTCCATTAGGATCTTTTTTGTGAGTGGAATCATCAGGAAGCAGGGAGGATATGACATCACAATTGGCTTCATAGGAGACAGACAAACATGGAACCTGCCATGAGCTGTCAGGAGCATCATTCTCTGCAAATACTATATAAAAATTCTGTGAAATCCAAACGTGGACAGTGAAATGCATATGTAATGTAAGTACAGCCAATATTTAGCTACGGATATATGTGTTTTTTTTTCTCTGAGACCCTATACCTAACAGCACCTAAACAGAAAAAAAAAAGGAGTTTCAATTACCTGGGGCTTCTACCAGCAGAGCAGTGCTTTTCAGCGCTGCTAGATTTGGGCGCAGCTGGCACCTCCATAGACTACAATAGGAATCACTCCTATTGCAGCGCTCAATGAGTAACGTCGTTGCTTAAAAAAACACAATAATTCGGCCTCCATCAATCGCTGGAAGCCGAATTATTTCATTCCCCCACTATCCATGGCGGCCTGGAGGGGGAATAGTAATTAAAACGGCCCGGACTTGTGCAGCAGCAGGATCAGCCGTATAACAGCTGTATCTTGCACCCAAGTCTACCGGCGCCGATTTCAAATGTACTCTCTACCGGCCCATGCAGCCATCCTGTGCCCTCACAGTCACTCATGGCTCTTCCGGTCCCCTGCTGCCAGGTAGTTTTCTTTTTGCCGACTGGGAGTCGGTCTGCCGCCATGCGTACCTTTTTACGCATTCCCGCTGGTGCAGGAAGCTATCGTGGACATTAACAAATACATTTTACGCGTTACGGGTTGCAATGTGTAAAATTTTACACATTGCACCCGTAACGTGTAAAAATGTCCGCGTTAATGTCCGCGATAGCTTCCTGCACCAGCGGAAATGCGTAAAAAGGTACACATAGCGGCCGGCCGACTCTCAGTCGGCAAAAACGGAACTAGCTGGCAGCGGGGGACCGGAAGAGTCATGAGTGACTGCGAGGGCACAAGATGGCTGCATGGGGCTGGTAGAAGCCCCAGGTAAGTAAAACTCTTTTTTTTTTGGTTTAGGTTTCCTTTAACCATTTCAGCCTTCAGTCGTTTTCACTTTATGCATCCGAGCAATTTTCACCTCCCACTCATTAGCCTATAACTTTATCACTACTTATCACAATGAACTGATCTATATCTTGTTTTTTCCGCCACCAATTAGGCTTTCTTTGGGTGGTACATTTTGCTAAGAGCCACTTTACTGTAAATGCATTTTAACAGCAAGAATAAGAAAAAAACAAAAAATTCATTATTTCTCAGTTTTCAGCCATTATAGTTTTAAAATAATACATGCCTCCGTAATTAAAACTCACGTATTGTGTTTGCCCATATGTCCCGGTTATTACACCGTTAAAATTATGTCCCTATCACAATGTATGGCGACAATATTTTATTTGGAAATAAAGGTGCATTTTTTCCGTTTTGCATCTATCACTATTTACAAGTTTAAAATAAAAAAATATAGAAATATTTCATCTTGACATTGATATTTAAAAAGTTTAGACCCTTACGTAAATATTTACATGTTTTTTTTTATTGTAATGTTTGTTTGTTTTTTATATATTAAACATTTTATTTGGGTATTTTTTGGGAGGGTGGGATGTAAACAGTAGTCTGAGAGTGTAAATGTATGTTGAGTTTTATTTTTTTTACTTTTAGTTGTAGTTTTACTTTTTGGCCACAAGATGGCGGCCGTGAGTTTGTTTACATGACGTCACTCTAAGCGTAACATACGCTTAGAGAGACGCATGGGGGACGCAACAGCCAGAAAAAGCGAAGCTTCTGAGAGAAGCTGTCGCTTTTTCTGCGGGGGAGAGTAATCAGTGATCGGGCACCATAGCCCGATTCACTGATTGCCAGGCTAACGAACCGCGGCCGGGACTCCGCGTGCACGGGCGCGATCCGCCTGGGGAGCGCGCGGACGTGCACATGGCCTCCTGGGCGTAGCTAGTACGTCCAGGAGGCCAAAGTAGTTAAAGAGAATCTGTATTGTTAAAATCGCACAAAAGTAAACATACCAGTGCGTTAGGGGACATCTATTACCCTCTGTCACAATTTCGCCGCTCCTCGCCACATTAAAAGTGGTTAAAAACAGTTTTAAAAAGTTTGTTTATAAACAAACAAAATGGCCACCAAAACAGGAAGTAGGTTGATGTACAGTATGTCCACACATAAAAAATACATTCATACACAAGCAGGCTGTATACACCCTTCCTTTTGAATGTCAAGAGATCATTTGTGTGTTTCTTTCCCCCTGCAGCTATCTTCCACTGAAGTGTCAGGCTGTTTCTTCCTGCACAGTGCAGACAGCTCTGCCTGTATGTAATTCCTCAGTATGTGAAAGCCCAGCCAGCTCAGAGGAGGATTTATCCAGCTTGTAAAAGATAATAGAGCAGAGAGAAGCTGCTCTAATCCTAAATAACACACAGGCAGTGTGCAGAGAAGGGCCTGGAGGGGGGAGATGCATCACAGAACCACAACACTGAAGAACTTGGCAGCCTTCCAGACACAGGCTGACAAGTCTGACAAGAGAGAGATAAGTTGATTTATTACAGAGATGGTGATAGTAGAACGTGCTGCAGTAAGCCAGAACACATTAGAATAGCTTTTGGAACTTGTAGGATGATAAAAAACAGGTTGCAATTTTTGTTAGAGTCTCTTTAAAGAGAGTCTGAAGCCTAAATTACCTCTTTTTATCTTGCACTTTTCTGCTGGGAATACACGATGCGCTTCTAAAGCTCGAATGTTTTTGCCACTCGATTCTGCATTTGATTCTCTTATCTTCCGCTTGTTTTTCTTATTTTTTCTATTCACTTTATCAGAAATCGAGCGGCAAAATGATCGGACATGTCGGAAATTATCTATTGAACCATCTATCTGCTGCAAAAACGTATCGTGTATTCCCAGCATTAAGCTCACAGGTCGTAGATTTTGCTGCCTGGGGAGGCAGAGCTTTGTGCTGTAGCTCTGTCTCTAATGCAGTCAATCTCCACCTCTCCCCGCCCCTCTCATTGAAAGAACACTGAGAGGGGTGGGGAGAGGCAGAGATCGGCGGAGATTGACTGCATTAGAGGCAGAGCTACAGCGCAAAGCTCTGCCTCTACCAGGAAGAGAAATCTGCGATCCTAAGAATATTGCCTTGGGGATTTCAGGGGGATAAATACATTGTTCTGCCGTGGGGATGCAGTGATACAGCTGGGAGCTTAATGCTTAAGACAAGTGCAAGATAAAAAGAGGTAATTTATTTGGCTTCAGTCTCTCTTTAAGGGCCCGTTTCCACTAGTGAGTAAATCGAGCCGAATCCGCAGTTTCCCCGCAGGCAAATCACACGGGAAACGCTGCCGTAGGGAATAACAATGCCGCCGGCCGAATCGCTTGCCATATCGATTTGGCCGACATTGCTATCAGTTTGGTGCGAGTGCATGGCACAGCTTAAGGGACTCGGCTGCGTACTCGCAAAAGAGGAAGTGTCTTGTAGGACAAATGGCGGCTAATGGAAACCCAGCCTTAATTGACCAACCACGTCCCCCGAGCACTTACTTTTTTCTGCTGTTTGCAGAGGTGATAGCTTGGTGCTGAACAGTGGGGATCCAGTAACAAAGAGTGAGGAGGCGACCTGGCAGCAGCGGGGGGAGGGGGTGGAGTTGTTGGGGCAGCGTAATGCCAGCTTGCATTCTGTAGCTTTCCACTGCCAATTGCACACACTCCAGCGTAATTACACGTGGCGCAGCATGGTCCCGAAGGGGATTATAGTGTTGGACAATCCACATAGCCTTATGCCAAGCTGGACTACATCTGGCAACAATGTTCCTAGCAGTGAGGCAAAATGCACTCACGTAATATTTATATTGCGTGGTGCAGTGGTGGATCATGGGGACGGCCGTGATCAAAGTGTCAAACTTAGTCCAACACCATGATTTAAAGCGGACCTGAACTCAGAACTTCTTCTCTGCTCTAAAAGAGACGCAACAGCATAATAACCTTTAAAGAAAAACATTTCTGTTACAGCTGATACACATCTTACAATAAATCTGCAGAGTTTCTACTTCCTGCTTTCATGGAGGCAGACATATTATTAACATCCTGTGCTTTCAAATGACCTTATCTGCTGGGGCAATCAGCTGACACAGGGAGAAATCAAATTAAAACTTGTGATTAGACACAGATGAGGGGGAATTAGACAGGCTAAACTCTCTAAATACATACAGGGTGCATTTCTCTGTTTTCCTTGTGTTCTGTGCAAGAGTTCAGGTCCACTTTAATTAAAGGGGCTGACGCCAAGCCAGGCTAGATCTGGCAACAGCAACCCTAGTGGTAGCAATGTTCTACTGTATTGAATTATGTCCGACATTGGTGCTGAACTGTAAAATACCGATGTCAGACATAGTTCAACAGATTGGAAAGGGTTAAGAAACTTTTCATAACTTTTCCTATTTCAAACTAAATTTGGAGCAATGAGTTTATTTGAATTACTGAGCTAAAAACCCTGTGCTTTCCTATTATGTCTGTAACATCTACACAATTACAATGCTGAACTTCACCATTTTAAAATCCTAAAATCATAATAGAGGGCTTGTCCCTAGACTATGATAGGCATATTAACCTATAACTATGAAAGGGACCAGGCATTGTGAGGTCCTTTGAAGGACAGTTAGTGACATGAATTATTCAGTGTACAGTACTCTATAAAGCACTGCAGAAGATGTCAGCACTATATAAATGCATCATAGTAATAAAAATAACAGCAGCTGCAAAATGGTTGTGATCATCATTTGAAATCAGTGAGTACAGAGCATATTTTCATTGCCTCAAATGCAAAAGAAAGAAAAAAAAAAAAGGTGTTCGGGGTATATTGGCAGAACATCACATTTAGGAGGGACAAACTAGCTCACACATGGGGGTGAGGAGGGGGTGAGGAGGAGGTAAGGAGGAGGTGGGGCCACTAGGCTGGCTAACCCCAACATAAACATTTGTAGCTCCGTCTCCCCCCTCCCCCAACACAAGTTCAGCAGCAGCAGCAGCAGCAGCATCCCGGGCGTGTGCAGAGGAGGCGGGGCTACACACAGCACAAGCTCCCCATCATCAATAACCTGCTGCCAAAGTGACAGGAGCAGGAGCCCGCCGCCCACTACTGCATGCCCTCCTCAGAGTTCCATGCATTGCATCACACACACAATCGGCACTGCTGCTCCCCGTGTACAGGCAGCTTGTGCGAGGAAGCCGTGTCCAGCCAGCGCACAGCGACCCCAGTCTGCTGCTGACAGCTGCGCTATAACCCGGTGACCGGGCGCTCACCCCGCCCCTCTGCCCTCCCCCGTGCCACTCACCCATCTTTCCTCTTAGCTTTGTAAACATGCCCGTAGGTGCCTCGACCCACTTTACAGCCTTCATACTCAAAGAGGTCCTCCACCCGCTCCCGCTCGGCAGACAGCTTGCTCTTGAACTCGTAATCCATCCTCCACGGCCGGCCAGTGTTTAACCCATCAATGCGCGCCTACCCGAGCGGGCTGCCGGGGCTTACATGGGAAAACTGGCAAGCTCTCCCTCCACCATTTCCTTGTTTTTCTTCTCCTCCTGTGCACACAGACGCATGCCATGTAATTGCTCTGCACAGCGACCCCTATCTTCACTTTCTATTTCACTCAGAGAAGCTGCATCCCGGCTGCAAAGGGTTACTTCCCGCCCACAGGCCCTACGTCATGCCTCGGGGGCGGCCAGCTGCTGGCTCTGTACTTACTAGGAGAGGGAGGGAGGGAGAGCAGCAGCCAGCTTCATGCTGGCTTCTGCTGCTAGGCTTGTCAGCCTGGATTGTTTTGCACGCAGGTTGTTAGGCTGGTTAGGAGAGCTGTTGACTGCTTATAGTTTTTTTTGGGGGGGAAATGCTCATTCATCACGAAGAAAAGGAATGTCACCTATTCACCCATTGCTCTTTCTACCTATTAGTAGGTGACACAAAAATGTGAAAAAATTGATACCCACATGTATTTGCTTTGCTAATAACTAGCAAATATGTGACTGCTGAACATAGTAAAGGTCAGGCCATGGGGATAGTTAGGGCAAGCATTTAAAGATACACTGAAGCGAAAAAAAAAATGATGATATTATGATTTGTATGTGTAGCACAGCTAAGAAATAAAACATTAAGATCAGATACATCAGTGTAATTGTTTCCAGTACAGGAAGAGTTGAGAAACTCCAGTTGTTATCTCTATGCAAACAAGCCATTAAGCTCTCTGACTAAGTTAGTTGTGGAGAGGGCTGTTATCTGACTTTTATTATCTCAACTGTTCCTGGACTATTTACTTTTCCTCTGCCTCTGCCAGAGGAGATGTCATTACTTCACAGACTGCTCTGAAAGAATCATTTTGAATGCTGAGTGTTGTGTAATCTGCACATATTATAGAATGATGCAATGTTAGAAAAAACACTATATACCTGAAAATAAAAGTATGAGAATATTTTCTTTGCTGCTAATCTTCTAGTAATTATTCATAGTACACAACCAATTCACTATATCATATTTTTTTTTCCGCTTCAGTGTCTCTTTAAGGCTTGCTCACATCATTTAGCGCAGATGGTTGTGTGATTGGAATGCAACGTGTACAATCGCACGCCATCTGCACCACTATGCACTGCTGCGGATTCCATTCAATACAGTGAATGGGTCAGCACTGTGTTTCCCAACAAATGCATGCAGCAGTGCAATAGCGCATCGCACTGCTGCACAGCGCGTATGATGAGAACGGCAGAAGAGCTGTCTATGCACTTCTGCTGTTCTTGCATGTCGCACATACACGCTGTCGAAATGCACATATGATGTGAACAAGGCCTTACTGGGGACTGTAAAATAAGTGAGCCGGCCACCAATGTGTGTAGTATTTGGTGGTGGGGGTTTGTTTTTTAGGCGTGTGTGACAGGTGGGAAGCTAGGAGAGATGAAGGGAAACGGGATATAACAATCAGATGAACAGGCATATACAATACAATACAATACAAGAACATTTGTAAAGCGCTTTTCTCCCATAGGACTCAAAGCGCATAGTTGTGTCTCAGATTAATACAGGGTTGCAGGCTAGGTTGTGTTACAGAGGAGATAGTCAGATGTTCATGAATGCCAGACTAAAGAGGTAGGTTTTCAGTTTAGACTTAAATGCTTCCAGGGATGGAGCTGTCCTGATTGGGTGTGGCAGGGAGTTCTAAAGTGTAGGGGCAGCATGACAAAAGGCTCTGTCTCCAAAGGTTTTGAGGTGGACTCTGGGGGTGACCATGGTGTTGCGTCCTTTTGATGTAAGATTGTGGGGGGTGTGATGCAGTTGCAACAAGTCCTTCAGGTATCCAGGGCCCAGATTGTGCAAGGATTTGAATGTCAGTAAGCCAATCTTAAACAGAATTCTAGATTTTATCGGTAGCCAGTGGAGTGAGCTCAGGGTTGGTGTTATGTGGCAATGACGGGGTAAGCTCGTTAACAGCCTTGCGGCGGCATTCTGTACTAATTGCAGGCGGCGTCTTTCTTATGCAGGCCTGTGTAGAGGGCGTTGCAGTAGTCTAACCTTGATGTGACGAAGGCATGGACTAGGGTTGGAAGATCCTCTGAAGGAATTAGGTGTTTAATCTTTGCAATATTCCTTAGATGAAAGAAGGAATGTTTCACAACAGCTGAGATTTGATTCCTGAAGCTTAGTTTCCTATCAATCAGTACTCCCAGGCTGCGCTCACAGTCTGAGTTTTTCAGGTCTGAGCTCCCTATCCTTAGCGGTGTTGGTTGAGACTGGGGCTGCTTTGCTGTTGAGCCCTGGCCCTTGATAACAAGAACCTCAGTTTTGTCAGCATTAAGTTTTAGCCAATTAATATTCATCCACTCCTGAAGATCAGCTAAGCATGAGTTTATTTGTGGAGTAGGGTCTGTGATGCCAGGTTTGAATGACAAATATAGCTGGGTGTCATCAGCATAGCAATAATATGTCAGGCCATGTTTTTGTATGATTTCTCCAAGTGGCAGCATGTATATGGTGAAAAGTAAAGGGGATAATATTGCGCCCTGAGGTACACCGTATTTTAGTGGTACAGGGTTGGAGAGGAAGGGCCCTAAGGCTACCTTTTGTGTTCTGCCAGCCAGGAAGGAGTTGAACCACTGGAGAACAATGCCATCTATGCCACATTACTCTTGTAGCCAGTTGAGCAAGATTTCATGATCGACTGTGTCAAAAGCCGCTGAGAGGTCGAGCAAAATCAGGATGGAACATTGACCCTTGTCTCTTGCAATGAGCAGATCATTGCAAATCTGGGTGAGGGCTGTTTCACAGCTGTGATATTTCCTGAAGCCAGATTGAAGAGGGTCAAGGATGTTGTTTCTGGAGAGCCTGTCTTCAAGTTGGAGGTAGACAGCCTTTTCAATAACTTTTCCCAGAAAGGGGAGGTTAGAGACAGGTCTGTAGCTGTTTAGAGCATCTAGGTCTAAGGACGGTTTCTTGAGTAGTGGCCTGACGATTGCTTCTTTCAGAGTAGAGGGAAACCACCCTTCTCGTAAGGAACCGTTGACTATTTTGTGGAATGCCGGTGTAAATAGTTCAGGGCATATCAACATGAACTTAGTGGGGCCAGGGTCCAGATCGCAGGTAGTCTGGCGAAGGTTTGAGAGGATGTCCAAGATGTCTTTTTCAGTGATTACTTTAAAATCAGACCATGGTGGTAGGCTATTTTTGCACCTGTTATATTGCTCTGCATGGGTTTCTTGGGCTGTGAATTGAATGGCAGATCGTATGGAGGAGACTTTGTCTGAGAAGAAGTGGGCAAATTTTTCGCACAGTTCCTGTGAAGGTCTGATGCTGGATTTCCTGCACGATGGATTGCAGAGACTGTCAACTGTGCGGAATAGTTGGGCAGGTCTGTTGGCTGCATTTGCAATTTCGTGAGACAGGAATAAGGACTTCTTTTTGCTAATCGCCGTTTGATATTTTTTCAGGTGAGCAGTTAGGGAAAGTTTGTCATCAGGGGACTGGTGTTTGCGCCACCTTCGTTCCAGTCTGCGTCCCTGTTTCTTTAGTTCCTTTATAGAGTTGTCAAACCAGCAAGCGTGATGTAATGGTGCGGAACGTTTTATCTTTAATGGAGGTATGGCGTCAAAAGCGGCGGAGACATCGTGCTTATATTTAAGGACCATGGGTTCAAGTCCTAAGTTGTGATCTGTCAGTCCGCCTAGATTGAGGCTGTTCTGCAGGTGTTGGGGTGTCAAACCTTTCAAGGAACGATATTTTATTAGTTCTTTCACTTGGTGTTTTGTAGCCGGTGCTGTAAAGGAGAAGTGGACAGTGTGGTGGTCTGACCAAACTACTGGATCAATTTCCACATTGGATATTAGGAGTTCTGAATGGAAAATTAGGTCCAGAGTGTGTCCTTTTTTGTGGGTAGGGAGGTTGATGGCTTGAGAGAAGCCCAGTTCATTCATGGAGAGAAGTACCTTAGTTCCAAATTGGGAAGAGTGTGTATCGACCCATGCGTTAAAGTCTCCCAGAATTATCCACCTAGGGTGTTTCAGTGTTATGCAAGATACAAGTTCTGCTATTTCCTTGAGAAAAGCTGAGCCACCATTAGGGGGTCGGTAGACAAGCAGTATGTTTATTTTTTTCTCAGCTGAGAGTTCGGCTGCCAGACATTCAAAAGAGTGGGTGGGGGCTACAGCAAGGGGTTTAATATTCAAACTGGATTTGAAGCACAAAGCTAATCCTCCTCCCTTGCGGTTTTGCCGTTCACAGTGTAAAACTGAGTAATTGTCTGGTACCGCAGCCGCAAGAGTGGGTCCTGAGTTCTGATCCAACCATGTCTCTGTAATTAAAGCTAGATCTGAAACCTCTATTAGATCATGAATAAATGCTGTTTTGTTGTTTATGGACCTGGCATTGCAGAGTACTGCTTTAATGTTGTTTGCCTTAACTTTGAGGCCTGTGTTCGTAGCTCCTGGCTGGGGGTTGTAATCAGGAGTGTGGCAGCTGTCTCTGTTATCTGGGTCCTTTACTGATACAGCTGATTTATAGATATGTGAGGATTGCTTTGGCTTTGAGTTATGAGTGCCTGCACGTCTTCCCCTCTTACCCCGCCTTGTTTTCTTGAGAATCCCAAGGGATTTTAGAGGGGTAATCAAAGCAGAATCTATTTGTAAGGGCCTGTTTCCACTACACGCAGATTCTGCATGCAGAAAACTGACTCCAATGAATGCCTATGGGAAATCTGCATCAGAAAAATCACGTTTAGTGGAAACAGGCCCATAGGCATTCATTGGAGTCAGTTTTCTGCATGCAGAATCTGCGTGTAGTGGAAACAGGCCCTAAGAGTTTCTTGGGAACAGAGGTTGCAATAAAGATAAGCATCTCAGTTGAGTATTTTAATGGTGACATTTGGACAGCTGATAGACATCCTGCTGAGATCAAAGGGAAGGGGTCTTTTGCAAGCTGTAAGAAGGATCAGGAGCTGAGGGTTGAAGAAAGTTGAAGAATTTCAAAGTTTGAGGTCACCTTCTAGCAGGCTAGGCATTTTCAGTCCAAGTCCAATTTTAATCCAGTTTAAATATCAGCCATCCAAAGTGATCCATAATTTCTGATGAGCTGTAGTTGTTGCCAGAGAGGTGATGAATAGGATTCCTCTGTATTTTGGGTCCTTTGAATGAATAGGATTCCTCTGTACAAGAGACAGCTCAGGGCTCCTGCTGAGAAAGGCCCTGTTTAGAGTCAAGGGGCTTGATTCACAAAGCGGTGATAACCCAGTTATCACGCCTAAAAGACTTTAGGCGTGATAACCTTTGCACCACTGAGTTATCACCGATTTGTGCTGCTCTTCGCGCGAAGCTCCCGCGCGCAAAGTTTTGCGCGTGCAAACGCGCACGCGCGCGCGCAAATTCCCATAGGGCTCAATGGGCGCTGTGCGCGAGTTTCTTCTTATCACGCCTAAACTGAGTTTAGGCGTGATAAAGGGCTTTTCACAGGCATGCAAACACTTTGCACCGCTTTGTGAATCAGGCCCAAGGTGTGAACTTTCTCAGCTGTGGCTGGTGTCCTGCAGAGATCAAAGGGCCTGTATAGACTGAATTGTCCTTACACAGAGATGTATGGATGGACAGCATGGATTTGAAAACACAGTCCTTTGTTTAGGAATTTGAATATATAATATATAATATATGTAGAAAAATATAGTCTGTTGAGCATAGATGCTGTAGATAATCGATTAAAGTTACTCACAGGATGGGAGAGGGCGGGCACAAAGAGGCAGAAAGTCTTTAAGTTCTCAGGTCAATTCCAAGGAAGGTGTGCAGTGTTCAGCCGTGTGTGATACCAAGGAAGATCCAATCCAGCTTAAATCTTTGCCATCCCAAGTAATCCAGGTGTTCTGGATATAGTAAGATAAGTAAGATATTAGGATACTCTACAGATCAGGGATGTGTAACTATATTAGGAGTTGGTAGGCAAAGATCATTTTGGATAGGACAGGTGAGCAGTGTGGACAAGCCAGTATGTGGGGGCCAGGAAAGAGGTGACATAGAGGTCTAACTCAGTGAGTGGAAATACATGTGAAGGTTACATTGGTGGGGGAGAAGCAAAGCGGTGGAGACTGCAGCTGGGAGGATACTGGAGATGTAGTCAGGAGAGGTGAAATGGTGGGGAGGCCAGATGAAAGTTTGGCAAGTGGGAGTCATGAGAAGTGGCATGGTAGTGGATGCTGCTGAGATGGGTATGTAGGTGGGGTTCATGGAAGTGAAGTAGGGTGGTAGGATAGATACCGTAAGTGATGGGGATAATAGGTGAAGGTCAGAAGATATTTGCAAGGGAGTGGATACAGTAAATATGGGGGTAGAGAAGGTGAGGTCAAGAAAAGTTAAAGAAGAAGTGTAACAAGCTATAGTAGAATGCAGTAAATTATTCAGGATACCCACTTTTATGTTAAATATCCTGGTTTCAAGACCAGAACATTTCTTATAGCTGCATATTGCTATGTAGCCAGTTTAGTCACTCCATTAACAACCTGGTAGTCACAAATAACTAAATAGTCTGCTGCACACTAGTGAGTAGGGGTCCATCAATTCTTGGAAGGTGCTCTGGTGAAAATGGGTCGTTGTTTAGATTCCAAGCCTTTGGAAAGCCTGTGTCTACCACTGGTGCCCAGTAAACTAGTACCCACATAACAGTGCCCTCCTAATTCCTTATTCCACTTCCATGGTTCCTGGACTGTGAGCCACAAAAGACGCTGATCTCATCATAAAAGGACAATGGAAGTTAGAGTGATGTGAAGGCTGCCATATTTATTTCCTTTTAAACAATGAAAATTGCCTGTACATCCTGGTGATCCACTGCCTCTAATACTTTTTTTGTCATAGACCCTAAACAAGCATGCAAATCACATGTTTGACTGAGGATTGGAGCACATTCTGCAGAATTTCATGTGTTTTTCCGGAATGTACTACCTGAAAACCCGCATGTAATTCTACAAAGAGTTCTCCAGCCTGAAGTTTGACTGCGTTTGCCGTATGCCTGTTTCAGGTGTGTGATTCAGACACCACTGATGCATGAAATATCAGGAAGCTAGGCTACTAGTATTGTTTAAAAGAAAAATATGTTGGCACCCATAATCATAATCCACAGACTTTAGTTGTCCTTGAAGTCACCATTAGTCATGGCATGAAGTTCCTCTTTAGCTTGCATGTGGTGTTATTTACTGCAATAATCAAATTAACTACCATGTCTTCAAAATTAGAAACTGTTCACATTCTGAAATAGCTATCCTTGTTATCATTTTTACCGTTGACAACCTACTAATAACTCTAGTCCAAACTTTTTGCTTAGAAGTAAGCTGTATGGTTTGAATTTCTCTCGTCATCACAAAGATCTTGAAAGAGTTACAGAACTGGAACATTTACCAATTTCCCTAATGGTCAGGGTCCAGGCTGATCAGGAAGGTTCAACCAAAAATTAAAAATCCCATTACTGCCAATATCCTAGGAATATGGAAAGAAGTGATCAAAAATTGTAAAAATCATACTTTAGCAACTTATAAACCTATTCCATTGACTTCTTTGCATATGGTGATTAATGGTATTCAACTAGACAACTGGTTAGAACAAGGTATTTAGATGATTTTATGACGGGCTCAGATATTAAAAGAATTAATGAGCTGGTTTCCACATACAATATTCCTGAAGATGATAAACATAAATATTTTAGCATTCGCAAGTTTTTAAAGAAATATAATTCGGACCCCATTTCCCTATTCACAAATTAGCAGATTAGTAGAGCCAGACAGAAACTTTACCAAAGGAACATCTGTGTTTTATAGATCCCTTTTAGACATGGATGATAAAATACCCCAATGGCAGCTCAAGAAATAGCAGGAGTTTCTTCAAATTGATATTGATTAAGAAGAATGGGAAAAGCATTCAGATCTTTGAAAAGATCATCTCATTGTGTTTCTCACCATGAGACTCTAATTAAATTAACTTGGCAATGGTATAAGACACCAGATAAAATATCAAAGTTTGATAATAAGGTATCTCCATTATGTTGGAGGAATTATGTTCAATATCTCATGTCTTTTGGTCTTGCCCTAAAATTCAGAAATTATGGGAAGAGATAAAAACAAAATGTAAACTGATTTCCAATGACGTTATCTCAGATTCCCCCCAGGTATGGCTTTATTCCATCTACAAACCATGGACTTGCCTCCTAGGGAAAGGTTGATCTATAACCACATCTTTATTGTCACTAAAATGCTCGTAGTAGCAAATTGGAAATTACCAATTATACCAACACTGAAATAAATACTTAAAAAAATAGAAAAATCATGGGCTATCAGGTGTGGAAACATACAGGCTTTTCTAAACAAGGTAAGTCTATGGCCTTCCATCTATCCAGAGTCCAAACTATTAGAGATCTAATTATTACTGGAATACCTCTCACAAGTAACTATACAAACTTTGATGTTTTCTCATAAACTCTGTAGTTCTATTGCCCCAGCCATCCTAATAATAGGAAAAATTCCACATCAGCAGCAGTAGGTCCTGTTGAACATTTGTAGTTTAGTTTTTAGTTTTAGTTAAGGTTTAAATAAATATAGCTATACATCTTCAAATAATTTTATTTTAAACCATAATGACATATTCACAATAATCTGATATTGATATATTGTCATATTTCTACTATTCATGAGAAATCAGCAAGTTGATATTAATCCACCATTTCACAAGTTGATACACTTCATAAGAACATCACCTATTTTACTCAAGAAATGTAATAAGGTAATGTACCTTGATTTTTCTAATAGAAAGCAGACTACTATTTATGCATTAATGATACATAGTGTTCAAAAGTTCTTATTATTTATATAACAAAAGTCAGTTATACTCCTTAGTTTTAAAAATACAATATAGTAATAGTATCATTGAAGACTATCCTGGAATCTCAGTAGGGAGGTTTCAGTCCCCAATTTGTACACTATAGCAAATATGTCATCCGACACTCAGCTGCTTGCTCTAGAGGGTGGGCTTTGTTCAACAAAACACCTGCAGTGCAGATAATGATAATCTTCACCTCTTGCTCAAATACACCTTACAATCGGCCCACATTTAAACCAGGGAGACGTGCAGCAAGTTAGGCCCCGTTCACACTTGCGGTTTTGTAAAAACTGCACCGGATGTCCGGACCGCACCGTAGCCGGACCGGACCCGATCCGTACGGTTCCGGTCCGGATACGGTCTGGATCCGGTCCGTTTGCATCCGTTTTCCGTGCGGTATGAACACGGTTGCGGTCCGGATCCGGTTTCTTAAAGAGATAACAACCTGTATAAATACCTGGGGTTCTGGGAGGTCAGCAGAAGCTCTGGGGTCATTGTTGGAGAAAGGTGGACGTGTACAGACCATCCTTGGATACAGAGACTGCAGTTGGGACCATGGATCCAGTCATTTTTTACTCTTATTACCTGGGAATTCTCTCCTTCCTGTTGTTCACCTACTACTATGTGGGGAGAAGGCGTGCTCCTCGCAGGAGATGGTGGGTGCACCCTCTACTAGCCAGGAGGCAGAGGAAGGGAGAGTTCCAGGCCCTCTACCGGGACCTCAGACGACACCCACAGAAGTTCTACAGCTACACTCTGATGTCTATTCCCCTGTAAGTATTTAGGCCTAAATACACCAACCCCCACCATCCCTAAACACCCCACCCTCACCCCCACAACACCTCATCCCTGTATACCTAGCTAAACACACCACCCTGACCCCCACACCCCTGTATACCTAGCTATACACTACACCCCCACCCTCCACAACACTCCCAAACCTCTGTAAACACACCTCCCCCATCCTCCACCCAACACCTTGTCCCACAACAGACTTTACAGCTTCTTCCTTTCCATCTCCTGACAGGTTTGATACCCTCTTGGAGATGGTGAAGGATGACCTAAGGAAGAAGGATACCACGTTTAGGAGAGCAGTCACACCACAAGAACAACTACTCATCACACTGAGGTATGTAAAAACAATTTTTTTTTTATTTTAAAAAACAATTATTAACCTTTTCAACATGAAAATATTCTTCCAACATGGAAGACAAAACATTTCTATGGTATAGCCCGGTCAGTGTTGAGGAACACTAACCACCAACTTTGTGCGGGAAGAGTTGCAGGGCATAGCTGCCCAAGTGTCTTTCGGGGACACCAGTCCCTAAAATTAAAGTGCTTTAAAAAGCTAACCACTGGCACATGACCCTCTGAGCCATGGATCAAGGACAAAGGTCAGTGAAAAGGCTAGGCCTCTCACCGACCAGTCAAGGTGTCCTTCATCCATGGTTCCAAGGGTCTTGTGCAAGTGGTTAGGAACAAGAACAAAGTGAGGAGCAAGAGGAACCGAAGGCACAGGTGCAGGACTACAGGTAGTGTCTTTAGGGGACACCAGGCCCTAAATTAGTGATTTCAAAACCTAACCACTGGCACATGACCCTCTGAGCCATGGATCAAGGACACAGGTCAGTGAAAAGGCTAGGCCTCTCACCGACCAGTCAAGGTGTCCTTCATCCATGGTTCCAAGGGTCTTGTGCAAGTGGTTAGGGACAAGAACAAAGTGAGGAGCAAGAGGAACCGAAGGCACAGGTGCAGGACTACAGGTAGTGTCTTTAGGGGACACCAGGCCCTAAATTAGTGCTTTCAAAACCTAACCACTGGCACATGACCCTCTGAGCCATGGATCAAGGACACAGGTCAGTGAAAAGGCTAGGCCTCTCACTGACCAGTCAAGGTGTCCTTCATCCATGGTTCCAAGGGTCTTGTGCAAGTGGTTAGGGACAAGAACAAAGTGAGGAGCAAGAGGAACCGAAGGCAGAGGTGCAGGACTACAGGTAGTGTGTTTAGGGGACACCAGGCCCTAAATTAGTGCTTTCAAAACCTAACCACTGGCACATGACCCTCTGAGCCATGGATCAAGGACACAAGTCAGTGAAAAGGCTAGGCCTCTCACCGACCAGTCAAGGTGTCCTTCATCCATGGTTCAAAGGGTCTTGTGCAAGTGATTAGGAACAACAACAAAGTAAGGAGCAAGAGGAACCAAAGGCACAGGTGCAGGACTACAGGTGCAGTGCAACAGGCACAAGGTTGTGACCCAGGTAGTGTCTTTCGGGGACACCAGGCCCTAACATTAAAGTGCTTTAAAAACCTAACCACTGGCACATGACCCTCTGAGCCATGGATCAAGGACACAGGTCAGTGAAAAGGCTAGGCCTCTTACCGACCAGTCAAGGTGTCCTTCATCCATGGTTCCAAGGGTCTTGTGCAAGTGATTAGGAACAACAACAAAGTAAGGAGCAAGAGGAACCAAAGGCACAGGTGTAGGACTACAGGTGCAGTGCAACAGGCACAAGGTTGTGACCCAGGTAGTGTCTTTCGGGGACACCAGGCCCTAAAGTTCAAGTCGAGCAAAAACAAAAGTACCCTGACATGGTCATCTGAACACCTCTGAACCTTGGTTGAAGGACATGGGGCAGGGAAAAGGTTGGGCTAAAAAGCCCTGGGATGGTATCCTTCCTCCGAGGTTCGGAGGTATTCAGAGGAGCATGTCCAGGAACAATATGACTGTTTTTTTCAAATTGTATCGACACCACTACTAGAGAAGGTGGGAGTTGCTGCCTGGAAATCCGGACTTTCTTGGGTGCTGGTCGTGGATGAGCTGGACCCTGACAGCGGCGGTCCATATTGACTGCCTCTGTAGCCAGTGTACATCTGTGATGAAGATTGCCAGGGGGGCACCACTGTAGGTTGTGGGGGTCTAAAAATTGGTGGTTGCAGCAATGGCGTGTCCATGTGTTGTTTGATCGCCTCCAGCAAAGTGGAATGGCACGCCATCATGTTTTGGGAAGGCACCTTTTCCAAATACGGTAGTAGAGACATCACAGTGTGAAAACAAGGGTGTGCCTGCAATTTCAGCAGTTCCTTACTTTGTTGATGCATTTGCTGCATCATGTTCTGCAGCTGGCCCACCGACTGATGATGCTGTGCACGCAGTTGGTCGATTTCTCCTCTGTGCATCTCATGCATCATTTTAAGCTCGTCCCTGTAGTGCCCATGTACAGCTTCGAGCTCACATTGCAGTGAACTGATGTGGGCCTTGTACTGCTCCATGATATGGCCCCTGTCCCCATCTTGCAACTGCCTGGCTATGAGAGTTTGGTGGCTCTGCATAATCCCGAGAAGTCCGGAGACAGCCCCGGACATCTCGGACTCTGTCTCTCTTCTTGTTGGGGGGAGGGCACCTCGACGCCTCACTGGTGGGGTGGTAGCATCTTCCCGTCCTCTGGCCTGTGTCGGGGTTGCCCTGCACGCTGGTTGTGCTGCAGTCTCTCTGTGCTCCTCTCTTTGCTCTTGGTCCCCTGGAGCTTCCATACCGGTCGATTGTGGAGGTGCAGCTTCTGCCACACTCGGTCCTGCAACCTCCAAATCAAAGCTCTCTTCGCCCAAGTCATCCTCAAAGTCGAGAGCTTCGATAGGGAAGGACTCCCTCCTCCTACTCCTCTCCTCGGGGCAATATGTCACATCGGTGACCTCATCATCCACCAAGCTCTCCTCACTGCTGAAGCGTGCCTCCTGGGTCGGTTCCTCTTGCTCCAAATTGTCTTCAGTCCTGTAGATAAAAACAATATTTATTGGTTTGCCAAACAGCATGTGGCGTCAATTCACAGAGCTAGCAAACACTTATCAAACACTTTATCAACCGTTTGTACCAAACGTTTGATAAAGCTTTTGAGAAAAGTTTGCTTAAGCCATGGGAATTGAGGCCAGTTTATAGCAATACATGTCCGAAGTCATGGTAGTTGTCTGCTACAATGAGTTCTCAGTTCCTGCCCACAGTAGTGGTACTTACAATCTAGGTTCCAAGCTTGCATTTATGAAAGATAATTGCTTGGCGAATTGGTATTCCTTTAGGCGCTTTCCCCCGCCACTGCCACTTCTTTCGGCAAGTTTTTTCCTGCGTAGAAATTTCACGTAGGCATCACGCATATTGCGCCACCTTGTCTTGAACCTTTCTCCTGTAACGACATGAAAAATTGATTTTGATTATTTCTCTTGTAGGTACATGGCAACTGGACAAACATATACATCGCTACATGTGACATTTCGTATTGGGAAGAGCACGGTGGCAGGCATCGTCGTGAGGACTTCGAGGATCATTTGGACGCGACTGAGGGCCAGATACATGCCAGTGCCAGACACCAAGAAATGGGAGGAGATCGCCCAGGGCTTCTGGACCGAGTGCAAGTTTCCTAATTGTGTTGGCGCACTGGATGGGAAACACATCCGTATTCAGAAACCCGTGGTGAGTGGCAGCCATTATTTCAACTATAAAAAATACTTTAGCATTGTTCTAATGGCAGTGGCAGATGCGGACTACAAGTTTGTGTACGTGGACGTGGGGTCGTACGGTAGTTCCAATGACTCTGGAATTTTCCAGCGTACGACCCTTTGCCGGCTGATGGAGGAAGGCAGACTGCGTCTCCCCCGTGACAGACCCTGGCCTGGGACAAGGGCACCGGCCTACCCCTATGTGTTTGTGGGGGACGAGGCCTTCGCCCTGTCCGACCATGTAATGCGTCCGTACCCAGACAGGGGACTTGATGCCAGCCAGCTACACTTCAATGCTCGGTTGAGCCGTGCAAGGACAATGGTGGAGTGCACATTTGCGATCCTGGTGTCAAAGTGGAGGGTGTTCCACACGCCCATGCTGCTGAAACCGGCCAACGCAGTTGTCGTGGTGAAGGCAGCATGCATCCTCCACAACTTTGTGCGGCAGGAGGAAAGAGAGACTCCGGAACCCCCGAATGTGCTTCCACTAATGCCCCTGAGGAGGTATGCAACCAGGCCAAGGGTAGTGTCACTGCGGAACAGGGACCGACTGAGACTTTATTTTAACACACCACCAGGACGAGGGTGAATGTTTGGTTTTTAATATGTTATGTTGAAATGTGTTTATTTTGTAGTTTCAAGTTTTTAAGTGATTTAAAATGTGTTAATTTTTTAAAATAAATTGTTGTTTAATAATTGGTCATTGTGTATGTTTTATGTGCACAGGTGGGGTACATCACAGGTGGGTGGGATACATCACAGGTGGGGTACAGGTGGGTGGGATACATCACAGGTGGGGTACAGGTGGGTGGGATACATCACAGGTGGGGTACATCACAGGTGGGTGGGATACATCACAGGTGGGTTACAGGTGGGTGGGATACATCACAGGTGGGTGGGATACATCACAGGTGGGGTACAGGTGGGTGGGATACATCACAGGTGGGGTACAGGTGGGTGGGATACATCACAGGTACATCACAGGTGGGTGGGATACATCACAGGTGGGGTACATCACAGGTGGGTGGGATACATCACAGGTGGGGTACAGGTGGGTGGGATACATTACAGGTGGGGTACATCACAGGTGGGTGGGATACATCACAGGTGGGGTACAGGTGGGTGGGATACATCACAGGTGGGTGGGATACATCACAGGTGGGGTACATCACAGGTGGGTGGGATACATCACAGGTGGGGTACAGGTAGGTGGGATACATCACAGGTGGGGTACATCACAGGTGGGTGGGATACATCACAGGTGGGGTACAGGTGGGTGGGATACATCACAGGTGGGGTACAGGTGGGTGGGATAAATCACAGGTGGGGTACATCACAGGTGGGTGGGAAACATCACAGGTGGGGTACAGGTGGGTGGGATACATCACAGGTGGGGTACAGGTGGGTGGGGTACATCACAGGTGGGTGGGATACATCACAGGTGAGGTACAGGTGGGTGGGATACATCACAGGTGGGTGGGATACATCACAGGTGGGTTGGATACATCACAGGTGGGTTGGATACATCACAGGTGGGGTACAGGTGGCTGGGGAACAGGTAGGTGGGGAACAGGTGGGTGGGCCACAGGTGGATGGGCAACACGTCGGTGACACAAATCAATAGCAAAAGTGGAATACATCACAAGCAAACAAAACCACAAGCCCCCCCAAACACTTCTAGTCAACATACCCTCTGTGCCTTGCTGTCTCTTGCTCAAGTTATCAAAGCCCTCCACATACAGCTTGGCAATTTTTTTCCACAGGCCTCTGCATTTCTTGACGTTGCTGTGGTCCGCATCCCCCTTGTCCCACAGGGCTGGTATCTGCTGCACCTGTAGGATGAGGTCTTCTGCTGTGTAGGGCCTCACCCCCTCGTTATCAGACAGATAGTCAGACATGTTGCTGCCAAAGAGCTCCAGCATGAAATCACTGCTGCTCCACTCTGTGAACGCTGGGCCCATGTGGTCCCCATCCAAAATGGCCACTATACCATAGAAAAAGCATAGGAAGTGGGGTAGAACGTCCGGTTTTTATAGCCAGTGTGTTGTGCGCTCTCCGGTTCTCATTGGTTTCTATTGGCCGGATGCAACAGTCCGGCTCCGCTCCGGATATGTCAGCCGGAGGAGCCGGACCAAAAAATAGCGCATGTTGGGTCTTACGCCGGAGTCCGGATCCGGTCCGGACGAAACGGACGCATGTGAACGGACGCATAGACTTTCATTGCTATGCCGTGCGTCCGTTCCGCATGCGGTCCGGCTCCGGCACGGCGATTCCGGATGTAAACCGCTAATGTGAACCGGGCCTTAGGGTAGTGCAGAGCACAACAATAAGGACATGGCACATGAAGAAAACATACTGTGCACCTGTCTCCTTGAACGTTTTATTCTGTCCTTCAGCCAGATATCAACGGTATTGACATACAGAAAAAAGGATGCGTCAAACCTGGATAACATCGGTGTAGAGGTGTGCAGGGAAGGTGTGCACCTCTACACCGATGTTATCCAGGTTTGACGCATCATTTTTTTCTGTATGTCAATACCGTTGATATCTGGCTGAAGGACAGAATAAAACGTTCAAGGAGACAGGTGCACAGTATGTTTTCTTCATGTGTCAGTCCCCAATTTTCCAGGAAATATATCTCCAGGTTAAGAGTAAATATTTAACCTCCTCGGCGTTCTATTGAGATCGCCAGGGAGGCTGCGGGAGGGTTTTTTTTTAATTAAAAAAAAACTATTTCATGCAGCCAACTGAAAGTTGGCTGCATGAAAGCCCACTAGAGGGCGCTCCGGAGGCGTTCTTCCGATCGCCTCCGGCGCCCATAATAAACAAGGAAGGCCGCAATGAGCGGCCTTCCTTGTTTTGCTTAGATCGTCGCCATGGCGACGAGCGGAGTGACGTCATGGACGTCAGCCGACGTCCTGACGTCAGCCGCCTCCGATCCAGCCCTTAGCGCTGGCCGGAACTTTTTGTTCCGGCTGCGCAGGGCTCAGGCGGCTAGGGGGGCCCTCTTTCGCCGCTGCTTGCGGCGAATCGCCGCAGAGCGGCGGCGATCAGGCAGCACACGCGGCTGGCAAAGTGCCGGCTGCGTGTGCTGCACTTTATTTGATAAAAATCGGCCCAGCAGGGCCTGAGCGGCAGCCTCCGGCGGTGATGGACGAGCTGAGCTCGTCCATACCGCTCAGGAGGTTAAAGGAATACTATCGATACCCAAGTGTTTTAAAATGACAATGTACAAATAATGTCTAAGTAGCTGTGTAAACATTTTACTACTTTTCATGTTAAATATCAGAGGCAAAAGCTGTAATTTATTGAGGGTAGGATTTAGCTATATTGGGACAAATCAATTGCAGAAGGGGTGTCTGCTTCAATGCACAGCCAGAGTTGCATATCAGACTACAGAAAGCAAATATCAAACATATCAAACTCTGAAAGGAAAAACAATATGAAAAGCTGTGAAAATGAGTTACATTTCCTCTGCTCTCTTCAGACACTTCAGTCAGAAACAGAGCTCCCAACATCTGCAGCTCCTGTGTCCTGTCTCTCTCTCTGTCACACACAGAGCTACACATAGAGTTAACATAGGATTTCCCCTCTCCTCATGGCTCAGTCAGCCGTCAGTTTTGGCGTCAGTAAAGTTTGAATGTATTTTGATAACAGTAAACAAAAAAGTTGCTACTAAAATGTATACACCAGTACTTAACAGCACTTCCCAAACAATTCCTGTGTCAATTGAAAAAAATATGTGAATCGATAGTATTCCTTTAAGTTGTATTTTATTGAAAATGTTTTGGACACATTTTAAAAAATGCCTAAGTGCATATATTAAGATCATGTTACACTGTAATTATTCAATTGGTCTTTGATATTTTATTCCTTTGATATAATTTTGATGTTGACGTAATTAAGATATGTCATTGAAATGACTATTATAATTTAAAAAAAAAATTTCAATAAAAAAATATTGAAACCAAAGTTTTACTATAAGGGGATTCTATTGTATACAACTTACCAACGCCTCACCTTTTGCATGCACTTCTTTCATCCCTTAACTGGCTTGGCACAAAATACTACAATATTTTGTAAACAAAGATACTCTATTTTAACAGTAGTTGGCTTTTTACTACTGTTTGTGGTACAGGTTGCTGTGCAACTGAATTTTGGTGTGCTGTAGGTTAATGTCAGCATATCTTATCAACCATCGTGGTAATAATGCTGTTCGCTCTTAGCTTGATATTGAATTTCAGTTCAAGTTACTCCACATTTCATACTATCACTCTTTTCGTATAATAAATCTGTTTGGTTATAGTTTATAATTGTAAATCTTTAAAACAAGTTAATTCATATTGATTCAAAAGCGCCTGTATTATTTCTAGGAACTTAGGCAGTTGCATGATACTGTAACATTGTTATTGTTAAAGGACCACTGTCACGAAAATCTTAAAATTTAAAATATATGTAAACATATACAGATAAGAAGTACGTTTCTTCCATAATAAAGTGAGCCATAAGTTACTTTTCTGCTATGTTGCGGTCACTTACAGTAATTTGTAGAAATCTGGCAGTACTGACAGGTTTTGGACTAGCCAATCTCCTCATAGGGGGTTCTCGGGGTTTTTCTTTATTTTCAAAAGCACTTAGTGAATGGCAGTTGCTCTGTCCATCTGACAAAAAAAATTGTATGGTGAGCAGGGAGGCTGGCCAGCATCTTTGTGTAAATCTTTTTCAGGGAGTGTCTTTATAAAGAATAAAGGCTATGCTAAGAATCCCCTATGAAGAGATGGACTAGCCCAAAACCTGACGGTAATGTCAGATTTCTAGTACTTACTGGAAGTGACAGCAACATAGGAGAAAAGTAATTTATGGCTCATTTTACTATGGAATAAATGTACTTATTTGTATGTGTTTACATACAGTATATTTTAAATTTTACGATATTGGCGACAGTGGTCCTTTAACTTGAGATCTTCTGCAAGATCTGTGAGTGGATAGTTTTGTTGTCTGGTATATATATATAGTCAGTAAAAAATATTTATTTTTGACGTTAACAAATTTAGCATTACTGCTACATCTCAAGATTGGTCTCTGCACAAATACTGCTGTGGTTAGAAGTCTTATCTGCTATAGGTTTAATCGGTAACAAATTCTAGTTTAAGATCTAGTGTAAAGAGTAACTGTCAGGCTGCAAAAGCTAATTTAAACTTCTATTCTCCTGTGTTAAACAGTTCAGAAGGAAGCCAAAAAGGCAATACTGAAGTTAAAAATCTCTCTTACTGTGAGGGTAGCAAAAAGAAAATGGGAGGCACTGTGCTTGCAAAAAAGATATACCTTTAATCCTCGGTGGGGAGACACATCGGGGTGAACAGTGGGGGTGAGGGAGGCCTGACAGCTGTTTCGCTTGAAAACAAAGCTTCCTCAGAGGCCAAGGGAAAGAACAACATTACCCAAGTGGAGTCAGAGTTAAATTGTTTCACCTACTGCTTGGAAAGCGATCTGCAACGCCCAGCCGCAGCGAGTACGGGTTTCCGGCATCATGGCTCCGCCCAGCGGAAGTGACATCTGCGCTGCTCTAACCATACTGTGAGCTGCGAGTCTCCCCGCTCATGCGCGTAACCACTTCCGCAATACGCGTCATCGCCTGCCCTTCCGCTCACCGCTATTGGTAGAGACGTTGCTATGGGGATCATCAACAATCCGCTGTTACATCCACAAGGGGACACAATCGTCCATATACATTAGACATAAGTGAGGCCATGTAAACTTTTACATATAAAACAGAAAAACTAACGCAGTACATCTATGCAAATATCGCAAAACACATCTTAGCATATCTACATTAGATCATAAGAATGAAAGTACGAATGAATCAGTATTTATTCAGAAAACAATGGAGTTCGTTTCTTTCGTTCAAACCAAGGGGACCACAGGCTCCTGTCTCAGAAATGAGTCTAGCCTCCTGCTGCAACAATAATTGTTCAAAATTACCACCTCTGTGAGGCACAGAAACTTGTTTAAGGCCCATGAATCTTAAAGATTCCGCATTTCCACCATGATGCTCTCGCATATGCCTGATAAAGCGGCCAGCACCTATGCCTGTCACTATTGAGTTTGATACTTCAAGATCCGCACCGTCAGTAAAAATAGCTTTTATTAGAAGTTTAAAACATCAACATGTTAAAAAGCATGGGTCCGGCCAGATGATGACGCACAGGCGTTTCGGACTCCCCTGGTCCTTTCTCAAATCCTCATAGACCCATGATCTGGCCGGACCCATGCTTTTTAACATGTTGATGTTTTAAACTTCTAATAAAAGCTATTTTTACTGACGGTGCGGATCTTGAAGTATCACAATCGTTTACTCTTACTCCAGAGTGGATACTGGCACGTCATTTCTTTACATTGGTGCATGAACATTTCTAGTAGTGTCACTATTGAGTTAACATGCTCCTGAAATCTTGTGCAGATCATACGAGTCGTTTGACCGATATAGAAGCGATTACATGAGCAAATGACTGCATATACAGTGTTTTTAGATCGGCAATGCAAGAACTGTTTAAAATAAAGCATTTTAGCGCCAAATCGTGCACTTTTGCCTACCCTAAATTGGGTACAGTGATTGCAATTTCCGCATCTAAAATTCCCCACAGGGATATTTCTTTGCAGCCAGTTCTGCTCATGAACCGCTCTAAATTCGCTGTCTACAACAACATCGCCAATTGTCTGTGCTTTTCTGAATGAAATTAATGGTCTGTTTTTGATACATTTTATATTACTCTCGCTTGTCTGTAATTCACACCAGTGCTTCTGAATAATAGCCTTAATTTTGTCGGCCATTGGAGAATAATCGAACACGCATGCAAATGCCTGCGTATCCGATTGATAGTTATTCTTAGCCCTCTTTCTGTTAACAAGGAGGTCTTCCCGTTTACGGGCATCTGCCCTCCGGAAAGCCAGGTTCAAATCATCCATATCATAGCCTCTTACAGACAGTCTAACTGCCAACTCTTTACTTTGGGAAACAAAATCGTCCCTTTTAACATTGTTACGTTTTAGTCTGACAAACTGTCCATATGGGATGGCTTGGATGGTATGTGGAGCGTGGAAACTCGACTGGAGGAGCACGGAATTAGTGGCAGTATCCTTCCTGTGTCCCTTGCTAAGGACAAGATTATCCTCAACATACAACTCAAGGTCAAGAAACTGTGATGTGTGCTAAACAGCAAGGCTGTTATTCCCAAGCTCGTAAGGAGGCTGGCAAGACGCATAACAGATACTGCAAAGCATTCTGGGGCTGCCTCTTCTCCCCTCTGCACTACCTTGGGTCATCCTCTTCCTTTCCCTATTACGCCCTAAGGCTGCTTTCACAGTGAGAAGTTACAGGCTCATGTTACAGCAGCTTCTAAACGCAGCCTAAACTCACAGCACTGAAAAATCACAGGGCACATGTTCCATTAGAGTATACTGCATGAGTCCGCTATTGTTCCTAGCCACATTGCTAATTAATATTCACTGCACAGTAGTGTTTTCCATTAGGATCTTTTTTGTGAGTCGAATCATCAGGAAGCAGGGAGGATATGACATCACAATTGGCTTCATATGAGACAGACAAACATGGAACCTGCCATGAGCTGTCAGGAGCATCATTCTCTGCAAATACTATATAAAAATTCTGTGAAATCCAAACGTGGACAGTGAAATGCATATGTAATGTAAGTACAGCCAATATTTAGCTACTGATATATGTGTTTTTTTTTCCTCTGAGACCCTATACCTAACAGCTCCTCTTTAAGTACTTCGCATCCAGACCTTTTCCCCTTCTGGACCAGAGCAGTTTTGACATTGTAGCTATGGCCTCGATTCATAAAAGTGCTGTGGGGAAGGTAACGTCGAGCGGGGAAACACCGCTGTCGGTATTTCCGCCTTCAGGGTGGTAATTCATAAAAATTTTGCTAGATGTGACAGGCGTGCGGAGATATTCCGCTGTAGGCAGGCGTAAGGCTGTCGGGAGACATGCGGAAACAGGGGAAGCAGGCGGAGTCCCTCCGTGCGGTATTCTCTCTGCAGCTGCTTGGGAGGTCTGTCCCATTCACTGCAATGTATTCTGCACGCTTCTCGCCACATCAGAGGTAGCGGTAATACCCGTCCGCATACCGCTACCTCTAATCTTTATGAATTGACATTTGTTACTTTTGCTATGATAATCACCGCGCAAGGCGGTGATTGATCACTCTGCTCGCGAATGTCGGCTTTTCATGCGGAAAAAGCCTTTATGAATAAAGATTCTGCTGTGTGGTCGGTAAAGTGTGCCGTTTTCAGCATTCCCGCATGCGGGAATGCTTTATGAATCGAGGCCGTCCTTATTTAAACAGCCATAACTTTTTCCCTACTCATGACACCTAAATGATCTGGATATCGTTTTTTTCAGGATAAACTAGACTTTAATTGTGGAATATTTTGTCTCAAAAAAATTTTCTGCGCATTTTTGCAGGAAAAAGAGGGAAAACCGTTAAAATTGCATTATTTCTCAGGTTTTTTTCAATTCTAGTAAAAAATAAAAAGTGCTACAGTAGGTAAAATACATGCCATCAGTATTATGTCCCCCAAGGATAGATAGCCAGATGTGTGCCCAGTATCAGACCCCCCCCAGTATAGCCAAATGTGCCCCCAATATCAGCCTCCATTATAGCCAGATGTGTCCCCGCAATTGCTACCTATATATATATATATCTATATATCTATATATATATATATATATATATATATATATACAGTATATGTATATATATATATATATACATATATATATATATATATATACTGTGTATATATATATATATATATATATATATATATATATATATATATATATATACAGATGCGTACCCTAATAAAGCAAGTAAATCAGTGTTCCCCATTATAGCCAGATGTGCCCCCAGGATTAGTGCCCCCGCCCCATTATAGCCATATGTGCCCCCAGTATTAAGTTATGTCCCTCAGGACCATCAGATGTGCCCTCCATTTTGAAATCCCTCACCCCGTTACCCTGATAGGCCCCAATAATCATTTTAACCCCCCTTCAGATTTAGAACCTCCACCCTCTGTTATGGATATCCAGATGTGCCCCCCCTTAACACTTAGCCCCATCAGTGGCCAGATCGTTAAAAAAATGCCCCTGCAAGGAGAATATCTCAACTTACCTGGTTCCTGCGATCATCCTGCAGCTCCAGCCTCCATTCACCGCAGTGCACGCAGCCCTGTGATACCGAACAAGCCGGGATCCGGATATTCAGCATCACAGAGCTGAGTAAAGAGCGGTGAATGGAGGCTGGAGCTGCAGCATGATCGCAGGAACCAGTTCAGGTGAGATATTCAACTTGCAGGGACATTAATTTAACGATCCGACCACGGAGGGGGAGAGATGAAGGATCACTGCCGTTGGCTACAGCGGTGATCGTTCATCTGCGGGGGGGGGGGGGGGGTCACTAATTGGCTACAAGGTAACATGTTCCCTTTTGCCAATTAGTAATGCAGTTGACAGTGCCGGGAGGTGGGCTCTGAAGCGCACCTGATCGTGCACAGAAGGGCTGCAAGCAAGTCAGTATATCTACGTCATGGTGGCTTGGAGGGTGCCACAGATGACGTAGATATACTATAGCAGGGGAAAAAGTGGTTAATGGATGGTTAACTATACTTAATAAGAAATAGGGAAGAATGTATAGTGTACGTCCTTTCACTGGCATAGCAGTAATCTAAATTGCATCAACTATTTTTTCAGGTGGGCAGAAGTTGTGCAACATACTCTGGTAAATCTATTTCACTAATTTGTTTAACACGTTGCAGAGTCATACATTGCAGACAACCCCCCCCCCCCCCAGGCCCCCAAGTGCTGCCATCATTCGGGGAACCATCTACACCAACCCAATCTTGCAGCTGGGTACAATTCGCTAGAAGGTAATGAACCTATCCTTTGGGGGGGGGGTCTATGTGAATGGTCCTCCCTGGACCTTGGCCATGCCCTGTGGGCTGTCAAAGTGATGGAGGTAGTTGCAGCGTTCCTTGGCTGTGAGAGTGCTTAAGGGGTGTCAGCGCCACCCCTCATTTCTTGAGGGCATAGGAGGCCTCCATGTTGAGATGCAAAGTATTGTGCATGGACCGACTCCTGCAGACCATAGCAGTGAGCTAGTTGTAGACCCTGCATATTCTGGCAAGCAGATGCAATAGTAAATGTTGTGCCATTTTAAATAGTCAATAGACAATTAGGCAGCCAGTGAATATATGACAGCTGACACCTGGGCAGGGCACAAACCTTTTTTCTTTCAGTTTGCACTCTAATACTTTTAGCCATAGCCCCTGAGAACAAGCATGCAGGTCATATATTTCTGACAAGATTAGCTACATGCTTGTTTCTGGCTGAACACCAGCCAAGGAGATCAGAAGGACTTCCAAGCAACTGGTTTGTCTAAAAGGAAATAAATATGGCAGCTTCCATATCCCTCTCGGTTCAGGTTCCCTTTAATCAGTTCCATATCCTTGCTAGGTATATATATGCCCCTGTATACTTCACTTGCGGATCAGGGGCATATACAGGTCCTTTTCAAAAAATTAGCATATTGTGATAAAGTTCATTATTTTCTGAAATTTACTGATAAACATTAGACTTTCATATATTTTAGATTCATTACACACAACTGAAGTAGTTCAAGCCTTTTATTGTTTTAATATTGATGATTTTGGCATACAGCTCATGAAAACCCGAAATTCCTATCTCAAAAAATTAGCATATCATGAAAAGGTTCTCTAAACCAGCTATTAACCTAATCATCTGAATCAACTAATTAACTCTAAACACCTGCAAAAGATTCCTGAGACTTTTAAAAACTCCAAGCCTGGTTCATTACTCAAAACCGCAATCATGGGTAAGACTGCCGACCTGACAGCTGTCCAGAAGGCCATCATTGACACCCTCTAGCAAAAGGGTAAGACACAGAAAGAAATTTCTGAACGAATAGGCTGTTCCCAGAGTGCTGTATCAAGGCACCTCAGTGGGAAGTCTGTGGGAAGGAAAAAGTGTAGCAGAAAACGCTGCACAACGAGAAGAGGTGACCGGACCCTGAGGAAAATTGTGGAGAAGGACCAATTCCAGACCTTGGGGGACCTGCGGAAGCAGTGGACTGAGTCTGGAGTAGAAACATCCAGAGCCACCGTGTACAGGCGTGTGCAGCAAATGGGCTACAGGTGCCGCACTCCCCAGGTCAAGCCACTTTTGAACCAGAAACAGCGGCAGATGCGTCTGACCTGGGCTACAGAGAAGCAGCACTGGACTGTTGCTCAGTGGTCCAAAGTACTTTTTTCGGATGAACGCAACTTTTGCATGTCATTCGGAAATCACGTTGCCAGAGTCTGGAGGAAGACTGGGGAGAGGGAAATGCCAAAATGCCTGAAGTCCAGTGTCAAGTACCCACAGTCAGTGATGGTCTGGGGTGCCATGTCAGTTGCTGATGTTGGTCCACTCTGTTTTAACAAGGGCAGGGTCAGTGCAGCTAGCTATCAGGAGATTTTGGAGCACTTCATGCTTCCATCTGCTGAAAAGCTTTATGGAGATGAAGATTTCATTTTTCAGCATGACCTGGCACCTGCTCACAGTGCCAAAACCACTGGTAAATGGTTTACTGACCATGGTATTACTGTGCTCAATTGGCCTGCCAACTCTCCTGACCTGAACCCCATAGAGAATCTGTGGGATATTGTGAAGAGAAAGTTGAGAGCCGCAAGACCCAACACTCTGGATGAGCTTAAGTCCGCTATAGAAGCATCCTGGGCCTCCATAACACCTGAGCAGTGTCACAGGCTGATTGCCCCCATGCCACGCCGCATTGAAGCAGTTATTTCTGCAAAAGGATTCCTGACCAAGTATTGAGTGCATAACTGAACATAATTATTTGAAGGTTGACTTTTTTTGTTTTAAAAACACTTTTCTTTTATTGGTCGGATGAAATATGCTAATTTTCTGAGATAGGAATTTTGGGTTTTCATGAGCTGTATGCCAAAATCATCAATATTAAAACAATAAAAGGCTTGAACTACTTCAGTTGTGTGTAATGAATCTAAAATATATGAAAGTCTAATGTTTATCACATTATGCTAATTTTTTTAGAAGGACCTGCATATACGCATTGTGTACTTACAGCCACCGTTCGCGATTGACGCACCGTTTCCATTCGCTTTCGCCGCAATCCCACCGTTCCGTGATCGGTGAATGGAAAACAGCTGTTCCCAAACCCGATCACAGTGCCTGTGATGAATGAGAGGCGGCGTCAGCTAGACACAGACTCTCATTCACGAAAGCGAAAGTACACAGTTACACACACCAATTAACGTCTACAGTACTCGGAAACTAAGTGTGTAGTCATCTTGTGGCTAAAAAGTAAAATACACCCAAATACACCGTTATACACTTTTACATAGAAAAATTAAGTACATTTTTATTACTTTTTAGCCCCCTTCCACCCCTACCCCATAATTGCCAAAAAAAATTACATACATTAAAAAAAATGTACATAAATAGTTACCTTTAAATGTATGTCATGAGGGGATATTACTGTTGCTTTTGTAAATAAAGGCTTGTAATTATTGTTATAGTATTAAAAAAAACGAAACGGAAAAAAATACACCTTTATTTCCAAATAAAATATTATCGCCATACATTGTACCAAGGACACAATTCCTTCTTTTTTTTAAAAAAACATTGATTATTTGATTGAACAATTATTGATTTTGAAGAAAACATACAATATAACAACATATAAAACTTCAGTGAGCCCGTACAGAGTATCTCCCCATCCCCCTCAGACCCGCCCCACCCTGCGCCCCGACATACAAATACATTAATGAGGGAAGTAACATCTCCCAACATAGATGTCTTCACATTGGAATTATATATTAATTTTGAATTTTTTCAACCATCCCTTCCATACCTTGTAAAATTTCTTAATGGAGCCTCGATTCTCGTATACATTTTTGTATATTGGTATGTCTAGCTATATGGAAGACTTAAATTCAGCGATAGTTGGTGGTTTTGGTTTTTTCCAGGCTAGGGCTATCCCTTTCCTTGCGTAGAATAATAATAATTTTGCGAAGTACAGCTTTTTTTTGCTGAGAGTGGTGTCCCCAAAATGATTGATTACCATAGCTGAGGCTGTAAATGGGATTTGCGGATCAACTACCTCTACCACCAGGTCGTGTACCAGGGACCAAAACTGTCTAATTCGTCCACATTCCCAAAAAATGTGGCAGAATCCTGCCCCCTCCAATCCACATCTCCAACATGCGTCCACCGTAGCCAGTCCAATCTTAAATAATCTGCGGGGGGTGTAGTATACCCTATAGAGATATTTTATTGCGCTTAGCCTATGTCTAGCCGCTACTGGGATTTTAACTAAATCCGCTATCGTTCCTTCCCAGTCCTTTATAGAAAGGTCCGGGAGATCAGTACTCAAAGCCGCAAACAGTTTGTTAGGTATCTTAGTGGGATGGGTAATAAGGATGCCATATTGTTGTGATGTAATACCCTTAAGGCCAGTGTGCATCATTATTTGTTCCATCTCGCTGGGTTGCAAGATCACTGGCTCAGAGCAGAACTGGGTCTCGAACGCATGTCGGAGCTGCAGAAACCGAAAAAACATAGAATTAGGGAGTGAGTATTGTGTTTTGAGCGAATTAAATGACAGCAGTCCCTGTTCTCCTATAATGTCCTTCAGTTTAAGGATACCTTTGTTTGCCCACACAGAGGGATCAGGGATAGTAGTAAATTATTTTAGGTTAATATTGCTCCACAAGGGGACATGGGGGGACCATTGATTATCCTCTAGTAGATATCGTACTATTTCCCAAAGGACACAATTTCAAAGTTGTAATAGCCGGGACAAATGGGCAAATAAATGTGCCTGTTTTAACAACAAGTTATAGGTGGCGCTTGTGTATCCCAACCTTACCAAACAAGTACAAGATTCAAAATCTACACATACTGGCCTGCTGCTACACACTATGTTGGGGTACCCCTAACCCCAACCACGCACAAAATACTTTCAACAAATAATGTGTGGAGCGCTGGCACTTACTGTAAAATCGTATTATCTCTTTATTTATTTAGCATAAAATAGGATCAGTTAATTAAATTTGCATAAAGATCACATATACAAATTTTCCATCCACTCATACACCCATCCAACCTGAGAGTATGCTGATGAGCCCTAAAAAATTGTTGTATATAGGTGCACTTTAAATTGCATATATCAAAAAAATCAAAAATCCATAAAATCAGGATAAAAGTCAAAAAATTCAAAACATGTATATATATCATAAATGAATAAAACTTCCCAAGTTTTACTATGCAGCGGCCTTGCAAAGTCCCAGCTCCTTGCTATTGCACAAGTCCAACTATTTCTTCCAAGGTTAACAGACAGATGGTACACAGATATCCATTCGCAATTAAATCTGTTGGATAACAAACGGCTAACTTGCTCTATTAAATGGCATGCAGCCTATATGCTTACAGATAAGATGTATTCCTCAGTCCACGTCTTAGGTTGTAGCGAATGGCAGGGTCAGTCCAAGGTTCCCACAGCCGTTTTCCAGGAGGAAGAGGGAGATTAAGGCTGGTATCCCCGTTCACACCCACCCGCCGTAAGATTAAAGCCAGGCGGGGATAGCGGGTCCCGCTCAGAATACCGCTCCTCACTCCTCGTACTCCGCAGCAGCCTCCTGTAGCACTTCCTGGGTCAGAGTTCAGACCAGAGACGTCACTTCCGTGCGTCTCACTGCTTCTTCCTTGTGTTCCAGCCCTCAACAGTCTACCAGTATTATACTGGTCTTGCTTAGGGAACTTCAGTTAAAAGAACAGTTAAAAGAGCAGCATATTCCAATAGATCTCATGGGGCGCCCCAACTAGACCTCATTAACATGTTTCGACACTAAAACGTGTGTCTTCATCAGAATAATTGGAATTGTCCTGAAACATCGACACCAGCCATATATAGCTCCCAAACTCCTCCCCAATCTTCTCCTTAAAGACACAGTATACTCCTTGAAATTTTCCTGGACATTTCTTTTTTGTTATTCCAGATATCTTCATAGTGCAATAGTGTGTAATATTACTTTGCTCCACCCTCACTATATATCTAGTAAGCTACAGATCTATATATAATTCATTGATTATTAATAAAATTGTAGAATTATATATATATATTTATATATATATATATATATATATATATATATATATACACATACCCTCATGGCACACGTGTTCTTTACTTTCTAACAGCATCATCAGCATCTCTTGCTCATCAGCATTCCCCCTGATATCAATCCATCATCATACATTCCAACCTCATTTAAAAAATCCAAAGAGCTCCATCTCTTCATTTAAGCCCTTGGGTGCCAGGGTGTCCAGGCTGAATATCCACCTACTCTCCACCCCGGACATCCTGGCAATATAGTCCCCTCCCCTCGGGTCCCTTGGGACCAATTCCACCCCAAAAAAGACAATGGGCCATATGCAATTCACTTTTTCACCTGTGTTTTCTCCTAGGTGATATTTTTAAACTTGTCAATAAAATGCCTTTTAAGCCCCCAGAAGGCAAGAAAATGATTAAAATAATTTTGATAGTACTTTTTTACCAACTTTTTGGTACTTTTTTAGTTGAAAAGTACTGGAAAGTTATTTAAAATCAAAGATGAAAAATTATCTCCGAGGTGAAAACTCAGGTGAAAAAGAGAATTGCATATGGCCCAATATCTTTAACCCGGCATTCATGCATCCTTTTAAAATGCTTGGAAAGTGGATGTTCCTCCCACCCCTTCCTTATATTATTAAAATGTTCACCCACCCTCGAATGAAGTTCCCGCTTTGTCCTACCAATATATTTTTTCCCACAGGGGCATATCAAGCAATAATATAATTTTTTGACTTTTATCCTGATTTTATGGATTTTTGATTTTTTTGATACATGCAATTTAAAGTGCACCTATATACAACAATTTTTTAGGGCTCATCAGCATACTCTCAGGTTGGATGGGTGTATGAGTGGATAAATGTGCCTGTTTTATCTACAATAGCACACTTTATTTTTATACTACAATGGCTGAAAACTGAAAAATTATAAACTTTTACTTCAGAATTTCTTTTCTATTTCTTCTCTGTAAAATACTTATAAAATAAAATAATTTTTTGCAAAAAGTACTTCCAAAAGAAAGCCTAGTTCATTCACAAAAAAATAAAATATACATCATTTCAGTGTTATTAGTAGCGATAAAGTTATTGGCAAATGAATGGGAGGAGCGTGATGTGAAAATTTCTCTAGTTTTGAAGGGGAAAAAAACTGTTATTTAGAAGTTTTCTGCACTCAGAATTGTTTTTCTAAACCACACAAGTTTTCTGTTTTGTTGACAATAACAGTTACCTTGCAGTCCTAATTCCCAAGTTCCTGTGCTGCAGAGAAACTGTCATTTATAGCCTTGGATTATTAATCCTTACAGTAAGTAAAAAGGACCTAAGGGTAGTTCTACGGCTCAGTTCTAAGGCCCAGTCCACACCAGGCCCGCAGGAGCTGGAGTGGTAGGGTATCTGAATGGTATGGATAGACTCTATTACTCTTGAGATGAGTTGCAGTGTCCACTGCACTCAGGAGTGGATGCTTGCCATTCTTACAGTGATTGGCATCCACTGTCTGAAAAAAATGTGCAGATCAGGCCTGACAAGCAGGCCCATAGGAGAACATAGGCCCATTCTTTATGCCCGCTGGTCCTATGCCATTCATTTGGGGAAGTGGTCAAGACCTAGTATGAACTGAACTTATAGTATTGGTACTATATATACACATGTAAACCTGGATAAGTGAGTAGACAATGTCAACTCATACATCAGCTTCTGTGAGTACTCCTGTACACCAACCAAATTCTTAAAGGGGTTCTTCCGCGAATGAGGAAAAAAATAAAAAGTGGTTTAAGCATAAACTATTAAACATCCTTCTAAAATAGTGTACATTTAAAAAAAAAAAAATGAATGGTTTCATCAATACAACATGTAATGTAATCAGTGACGGATGACGGCTGAGAGGCTAATCCATTTGTTAGGGGTGGTTTTTTTTACTTTCTTTTAACAACCATAACTCCTGCCTAAGTAGGTTTCAGTGGTAGAACCCACTTCTAGCAGGAATCGCCATTACAGCCCTAACCACTGAGCTCAGCTGAGCTGCTGAATATATGTTTACTTTGTTGCTAGGCAACCAGAGAGTGCAGAGACTCGTTTGTGAAAAAAGAGTCATAAGAAGCTGGGAGAATGAATCAGTCCCATCTACACCATATGATTCTTTGTCAGATTCGATTCAATTTAATTTGATTCATTGATTTGATTTGATTCAATTTGACGTCCGATTCATGATTCGATTCAATTTGAATCGAATTGAATCGAATCATGAATCGGACATGTCAAATTGAATCAAATCAAATCAATGAATCAAATCAAATTGAATTGAATCTGACAAAGAATCATATGGTGTAGATGGGACTGATTCATTCTCCCAGCACCTTATGACTCTTTTTTCACAAAGGAGTCTCTGCACTCTCTGGTTGCCTAGCAACAAAGTAAACATATATTCAGCAGCTCAACTGAGCTCAGCGGTTAGGGCTGTAACGGGGATTCCTGCTAGAAGTGGGTTCTACCACTGAAAACTACTTAGGTAGGATGTATGGTTGTTAAAAGAAAGTAAAAATAAAAACACCCCTAACAAATGGATTAGCCTCCCAGCCCTAATCCGTCACTGATTACATTACATGTTGTATTGATGAAACCATTCATTTAAAAAAAAAATGTTTACACTTTTTTAGAAGGATGTTTAATAGTTTATGCATAAACCACTTTTTATTTTTTTCCTCATTCGCGGAAGAACCCCTTTAAGAGTCTATCCAAGCAATAAATCATGGTTCTCCTACAAACTACAGCAACTGTGGAGGTGCAAAGATGCTGCACACAAGTCTGGCAACCAGGAGGACTACAGTATGGCAAGAAACTACCTGAACAGGGAACTGAGAGTCGCCAAAAAGGACAATGCTGAGAGGATGAAACAAAACCTTTGCTTGAAAGACTAACTAACTATAATCCCCAACCTCCCCCCCCCCCCCCCCCCCGATCCCAAATATGCAACATGCAGCACTGAACTCGCCAAAATACTCAGTAAAATCTGCACCAGGCAGATCCTTGGAGGCAACAAATGCCATCCCCTGCCTCTGATGGGAATATCTCTAGCTCTAGCTCACTCACCTTCGGCTGCGTGTGAGGCTGATGTTCTGTGCCACCTGTTATTGTTAAATGCTAGGAAAGCCGTAGGTCCTGATGGCATCGCCAGCCTGCCTGAAAACTTGTTAACGGCAACTCCCTCCCATCCTTACCCCCCTCTACACCAAGTCACCACAGGAGGGCAAAGTCCCTGCGTGCTTCAAAAGGCCTACCATCATCCCTGTTGCAAAAAAGCAAGGAGTCTTTGACCTCAACAACTTTGGGCCTGTGGCCCTAACATCTGTCATCATGAAGACCTTTGAAAGAATAGTACTGTCTCCCACCTTAAGCTCTCTACAGTGGTCCTTCTAGACCGGTTACAGTTTGCGTACAGAGCAAGCAGGTCCACCAATGATATTACAATGTATCAAAGCGCTATAGCCACACTAAAAACTTATTTTTAGGAGTGCGCCACCACCAGGCTTGGCAAGCTTATTAGTAATACAACATAAATGTTAAGGCGCACATCCACAAGTCTCTTAAAAGTTCATAGGCAAAATTCCAATGCTTTAATCAAGGTCCACCAATGACACCATTAATATCTGCCTGGAGCTCATCAGTGACCACCTGGATAGACCCGACTCGTATGTCGGGACTTTTAATACCTTCTAACCTTCTATGTCACAAGAAAATATTGCAGTACTTGAGGTCCATCCTACCCTGTGCCTATAGATTACAGAGTTCTCTCTTCTTACAGGTTTCAAGTCGTTAAGCTGAGTGCCATCTCCTCACAACCAAGGGTTACCAACACGAGTGCTCAACAAGGTTGCGTCTTATCAGCAGTCCTGTTCTCCCTATATACCAGTAACTGCAGATCCACAGAAGACTCAGTCAAGGTCATTACATTTGCTGATGATGCCACCATCGTTGGCCTAGTTACTATAAATGACACACAGGCTTACCGCCAGCAGGTTGATAGAATATGTCACTGGTGTAAAGAGAACAGGCTGATCCTCAACACAGCCAAGACCATCAAGCTGATGTTTGACTTTAGAAAGCATGCCTCCACCCCACCTCCAATCTGCATTGACGGTGCTGAAGTGGAACAAGTACCGTGTGTTTGCCTCTTGGGCACAGGCACCTAAGCTGGAAAGCCAACACTGCCTCTACCCAGAGGAAAGCCCATCAGACACTTTTCTTTTTTCACCACTAAAGAATTTTGGTATAGCCAAGGAGCTTCTGACAAGATTCTACTCTGCTACTATTAAATCTGTCCTCTGCTCTTCCATCCTGGTCTGGTATGCCGGTGCCTCCACCAGCTACAGACAAAAATTACAGAGGGACCTCAGATCAGCCGAGAGGATCATTAGTAAACACCTCCCCCCACTCAACCTACTCTACAACGCCAGAATGTGCTCCAGAGTGGTTAGGAGTACAATGAAAGAGTACTGGAGCTTGCCCCACGACCCTGTTCCGCCCTTGATAGCTTGGGATGTTTACAAGGCTGTTGAGGGGAGCTTATATTTCTAGTATTGCTGAAGAGAAAAGACAGTGTCAGATAATACTTGAGAATCTTGAGCTAAAAGCTACGAAAGCAGAGGCCACATACTGTATATAGCTAACCAGACAGACTGAACGTATGAGGTCTGGCATACACTTTAACCTCTATCAACTAAACAGGGGCTACTCGCTAAACAGATCAGGGTGTTTGAACATGGAGACAAGACAGGGAGGATGCTGGCCCAGCTTGTCAACCAGGAGAAAGCACCCACGCAAATTGCATCTCTCACAACCCCCTTTGGTCCCCCTCTTACTCACCCAGGGTATATCAATACAGCATTTCAATCTTATTACTCTGACTTGTATACATCAAACATTACTAAAACTGCTGCTCAGATCAAAGCCTACTTGAAAGACAAAGATCTGCCACATCTCACAGAGACAGATGCTCAATCTTTAGAGGCTGATATCACGCTTTCTGAAGTTGAGATGGCCATTGATACCCTTAAGAAACACAAAACCCCCAGGTTGGATGGCCTATCCTCTGAATTATATATTACCTATAAAAAACAACTAGCCCCTCGTTTAATTAAGCTATTTAAACACATTCTTGCTACTGGCACAGTCGCCCCCCCTCCGTGACTGAAGCCCTTGTTACTGTAATACACAAAAAGGTCCGGGACCCTGCCTCCCGTTCCTTATATAGTTCAATCTCTTTATTAAACGTATATGGGAAAATTCTCACTAAAATACCAGCTATACGTCTCAATGGGGTTATCACTTCCTTAGTCCATAGGGATCAATTTGGTTTCATTCCAGAGAAAGGATGTGATATCAATTTGTGGAGGCTCATGACTAATCTGTCCACTCGGCATGTCAACGCCGGATCCAGAATTATTGTTTCCCTAGACGCTGAAAAGGCGTTTGACACTGTTGAGTGGGCATATTTATGGGAGGTGCTCCGGAAATTCCTATTTGGGGAGAAATATATCACATGTATCCAGGCCTTGTATTTTAGCCCTAAAGCCAGAGTACGGACAGGATGCAGGGTCTACCCCTTCTTTTCCTTAGGACGTGGCACCGGCCAAGGATGTCCCCTATCCACTGCTCTTTTTGCACTGGCAATTAAGCCCTTGGTGGCACGTCTTAGATCCAGTCTGGACATCACTGGTCTCCACATCTCCAGACTGGAGGAGAAGGTCTCCTTATATGCCAATGATTTATTGCTTTATATGGCTTATCCATCCTCATCACGCACTGATGCTCTCAACTTGATAACTCTCTTTGGCGAGTTTTCAGGCCTAAATATTAACTGGTCCAAATTGCTTCTCCTACCATTAGACCCCCTACCAGACCTGTCCACTTTTAGCACACCACTACAAATTGTGAATACATTTAAATATTTGGGAGTTGAGGTGTCTTAACAGGGTACCTCCTTTTATGATCTAAACATGGTACATCTGCAAGATACAATCAATAGTAAACTCAAGTATTGGAGTACTCACCCTTTGTCACTTATCGGTAGTGCATCCTGCCTAAGCTATTATATCTATTTAGGAATATCCCAGTATTGATCCTGGCCCAATTCTTCTCTACCTTGGATAAACGTATTAGCTCCTTTCCATGGCGATCTTCAACCCCATGAATAGCATTTGCGAATTTACAACTACCAGTTGATGAGGGGGAATTGCTCTTCCAAATTTTAAACTTTACTATTGGGTGGCTGTTCTTCATGCGATATACTGGTGGTTTACTGGTGGTTTTCACACACCAGATTATAACCCAGCCACAGCATTTGAGGCCTCTATAATTGGCTCCATCATGGCGCTGTCTGCTCTGTCATTCAGAGGCCCTAAGGTTCTGCCCACACTAACATTACCTACAAGGACCACCCAGATATGAGTAATTGTTGATTAGTATTTGTCACTGCTCATTGGTCTCCACACACACCTCTCTGGAAAAATGTACGTCTCAAAGAATTCCTCACTATTCCTGATCCCTCCTTATGGGCTAATAGAGGAATCCTCAAACTTCAGGATATCATTGGGGAACAGGGTCTGCAGTCCTTTGACATACTTAAAACCCGCTACTCTCTTCCCAGTTCTATGTATTTTAGGTACCTCCAACATTCCCTATGCGTATACAGCTCAATTTCAACTTCAACCAATAACACTCCAGTCTCATGCAGTTGAGAGGTTACTCATTCAATCTGGGCAGACGGGGATCATATCTCAGGTATATGGTGCCCTGATCATTCACAATTCCGCAACATTAACAAAAAACCTCCGGGCATGGTAGTGTGACCTCCCGGACCTAACTGAAGAGGATTGAGAGGGCATTGTTGCTGATTTTATTAGGGTTCCCATTGCAGCTTGTCATAAGATGACTGCTCTCAAATATCTTTATAGAGCCTATCTCACTCCGCGTCGTTTATCCAAGATGAATCTGGGCGAGTCTGATGCCTGCTGGAGATGTGCTGATGGAAATGCTGGACTAATACTAATATTCTGGGAATGCCATGGTATTCGTGCTTTTTGGGCTCAAGTACATGATCTTTTGGCAGAGGTAAAAATCCCAAATATAGCTAAAAGATTACTCCTGAATAATTTTGGGGACACATCTCTAAGTGAAAAAAAGATCTTTCTGGCTCAACTGCTGTTATTCTATGCTAGAAGGGCTATAGCAGTGGCATGGAAAATTCTGACTGCTCCAATTATTGCAGATTTCAAGATACATGTCAGTAAGCATTTGCCTACCTGCTACAAAAACATCTTTGAGGCTAGAGGATCAGTTAAGAAATGTTACAAAATATGGAGAAAATGGCTTTCTGTGTTCCACATTGATATTTAACTTTGATTTTATAATTTTTACTCTACCTTGTTCCAAGTGGATGTTCAATGTTCCTCACTGTTCTATTGGGGATGGGCCTCGCCCAGAAGACCATGGGGTTATATGCTGTACATGTTTGCTTTTATATCAGGATAAAATCAACAAATAGTTTTTTTTTAAATGTGCTCCAGAGCATTGGAAATTGCCAATGATCTCTCCCACCCAGGCCACCGCTTCTTCCGTCGGCTCCCATCAGGCTGAAGATTTTCGAGCCATCTACACCAGGACCTCAAGGCATAGAAACACTTTTTTCCCCTTGGCAGTTAGCCTCTTGAACCCTCTCCATGCCTCTGTCCTTAGGGTACTGTACACTTCAACAATGATTCAGGGTCATTGTAATCTAATAAGTTAACTATTACCTGAATGTAACTTCATGTTGGTATTAACTTGTCCTATGTACACACTTTCAATAAGGAGCGTACTCAAGCTAGATGGAATTCATCAGACAATAGAGCTTTTGTACAGGAGTTTACCAAGGCATTTTAAAGAAACAGAAAGCTGGATCTTTTAATGACAGCCACCATCGAGCACATCGTTTTCCTCCTTACCCATCGCGCCTGAAGCCACTCCAGATGCATCAATCTGCTGTTGCAGAGCCTGAATTCAGTACAGCGCTTTGCCCCAAACTTCCACCTGAGGGATTGAATCCAGATCCCTACGGGCAACAATAGTTGTGCTACCTTTAGTAGCATTTAATTGAGGTTGCTAAAATACATTGTTTAATGCTTGCTTACTGTGATAAGCCAAACAGTATATAATAACAAAGAGCTGATCTTGCGCCCAAATCCATTCTGTTAAGAATGCTGGGCCTCTTATTGGCACTGCCGTGGATATGACATCAGCTTTATGGCTGTAAGAAAATCAGTCCCCAGCTCTAGCCAGTAATGCAGAAGAAGCATTTTGAGTGCCGCTGTCATCCTACAATGCAATGATTTTGGCATACCTCTTCAAGTACATATGCATGGTACAGTAAACACGACTTCATGTCAGGGTGTAAGTCGTGCTCAATGCTCACAACTCTATAAATGGAAATGGCCACGTGTCCTGAGAGGTTGTCAGAAAAATGCATGGAATGGGGGAGGAGGCTGCACTAAATGCACACAGGGGGTATCAGACACCATGGATTCAAGGTACAGTATATTGATACCATTATCTCACGTGATAGAATGTGTACCAGGCCACTTTAAAGGCTGATAGATACTTAAAGTATTTGTCACCCATCATGACTGATCATCTCAGGCAGCAGTTTAATGTCAAGTGCCATACAGACAAGATGCACATACTGCACTATGGAGAGGATGGAAGGCTTATGTGACACCCTGCCTGCCCCAGGATCTACCTTTTAAGTTCCTGCACTAACAAAAGACATCAGTCAAGAGTAACCTATCCTGGTACATTGCCAAAGGATGGATTACAGTGTTCAGGTACACATTAAACTTTTTGGTTCAAAACTATCAGGAATAGTTTCAGCTGAGGAAAGTCCTAAAGGACACCTGAAGTGAAAAAAAAAGAAAAGTGGCATGCTTACCTCAGTAGTGGGAAGCCTCTCGATGGTCCCAATTCCTCCTGTAGCTTAGCTATCCAGCGCAGGGTTCCTTTGTACCTATTCACCTCACACCAGTCATTTAGGTCAGTGTTGCTTGCGAATTTTCACCCAAGTCGTTTTCGCATTGAATATCCCGTTTTCGAATTCGGCAAATTTTCGCAAAAATATTCAGAAATATTTGCGTTTTCGACCAGCATCGAAAATTGAAGTATGTGGATGCTTATGCCCTTATGCGGAAAAATGGCCGCAATAATCTGCATGAAACTTCGCTGTATGCGGACGCTTATGCCCTTATGCGGAAAAATGTCCGCAATAATCCGCCAATACATGCGTTACGCGGAAATACGTATGCGTTAAACTACAAATTTAATGCGAAAATAACGGCATTAGGCGAAAATGTATGCTAAAAGTTTCGATCGAAAATCCGCCTTTCGAAACGAAATTAGGCGAACATTTGGCGAAAAGAATTTTTGCATTTTCGCTCATCACTGATTTAGGTTTCTTCTGGCCACAGGTACAGCTGTGGTTGAGCCCATCTGGACTGAGCATGTCCTGTGCATGACCTATAGAACAAAGTGCATGTTCACAAAGGTAAAAAGCCATGCACAAGTGTTTTCCTTCTATTGGGCATACACCGACCGGGCCGGCACTTACATAGAGGCAAAGGGGGCAATCGCCCCAGAGCCTGTGCGCCCCCCCCCCCCCAAGGTGCACCTCCTCCCCTCTAGCCATGGTGATCCATAGGAGCAGGGATGCTGTGTGTTTACTTTGTATAGGAAAAAGTGGAGGTGAATAATAGGAACCCCAAAAATGCTTTTCAGGGGACATATGATTCACACCTAATGATATTGTGTGATGGGGGGAGGTTTGGATTGGGCCTGCCAGCCGGCTTGGGACCGGGGGTGAATTGGTTGGAAGGGTGTCAGTGGGGCCCCTAATAAAATTTTTCCCTAGGGCCCCATTGTAGCAAGAACTGGCCCTGTGCACTGAACGTACTCGCACATACCCAGTCTGGATGCACTGGGTATAGGCATAACTATCAATAATTGTAAAAATAGCTGATTATTTCTTCCCTGCACTCTGCAGTGGCTTTATGGGCAATGTTCAGTCCATTAACCTCCCTGGCGGTAAGCCCGAACTGAGTTCGGGCTATGCCGCCGGGAGGCACCGCTCAGGCCCCGCTGGGCCGATTTGCATAATTTTTTTTTGTTACACGCAGCTAGCACTTTGCTAGCTGCGTGTAACCTCCGATCGCCGCTGCTACCCGCCGATCCGCCGCTATACGCGTCGCCGCAGCCGCCCCCCCCCAGACCCCGTGCGCTGCCTGGCCAATCAGTGCCAGGCAGCGCTGTGGGGTGGATCGGATTCCCCTTTGACGTCACGACGTCGATGACGTCGGTGACGTCATCCCGCCCCGTCGCCATGGCGACGGGGGAAGCCCTCCAAGAGATCCCGTTCTTTGAATGGGATCTCTTGATCTCCGATCGCCGAAGGCGATCGCAGGGGCTGGGGGGATGCCGCTCAGCAGCGGCTATCATGTAGCGAGACATTGTCTCGCTACATGAAAAAGAAAAAAAAAATTAAAAAAAAAACGTATTTGCTGCCCCCTGGCGGATTTTAACCACTTCACCACTGAGGGGTTTTACCCCCTGACCACCAGAGCAATTTTCACCTTTCAGCGCTCCTTCCATTCATTCGTCTATAACTTTATTATTACTTATCCCAATGAAATGAACTGTATTTTGTTTTTTTTTGCCACCAATTAGGCTTTCTTTAGGTGGGACATTATGCCAAGAATTATTTTATTCTAAATGTGTTTTAATGGGGAAATAGGAAAAAATGTGGAAAAAAATTATTATTTTTCAGTTTTCGGCCATTATAGTTTTTAAATAAAGCATGCTACTGTAAATAAAACCCATGAAATGTATTAACCCATTTGTCCCGGTTATAAAACCATTTAAATTATGTCCCTATCACAATGTTTGGCGACAATATTTTATTTGGAAATAAAGGTGCATTTTTTTCAGTTTTGCATCCATCCCTAATTACAAGCCCGCAGTTTATAAAGTAACAGTGTTATACCCTCTTGACATAAATATTTAAAAAGTTCAGTCCCTAAGGTAACTATTTATGCTTTTTTTTTTATTGTATTTTTTTTTTTTTTAATTACAAAAAAAAAATAAAAATTGGGGAGTGTGGGAGGTAATGAGTTAATTTATTGTGTAAATCTAATGTTTGTGTATGTAAAATGCTTTTAGGGTGTAGTTTACTATTTGGCCACAAGATGGCCACAGAGTGTTTGTTTACATGCGACCTGTAAGCGTCCGGAAGGACGCTTAGAGGAAGCAGTAGGAGGCTGGGAGACGCACAATGATCTCGCTGTTTCTGAAAGAAGCAGCAGATCATTGCGGGGGCTAGATTAACGAACGGGAATGGATTTTCCCGTTCATTGATCTCCGGGCGAGCGGGCGGCGGCGTGCACGAGCGGCGGGTGCGCACGCACGAGCGGCGGGAGCGCGGACAGCGGCGGTAGCGCGGAAGGTACGGATTTCTCCGTCCCTGGTTTTTTAGGAGGGAAAAAAGGGGCGGAGAAATTCGTACCGCTGGGGGTAAAGTGGTTAATAAACCGCCAGGGAGGTTAAGGAAGGGCATGACATGTTTTGCAGAGATAGAGCCAACTGCATTATACTCCCCACTTCCAGTTTCTCTGTATGACGTGATGCAGAGTATCCAGTGATGCAGGAAAGCAGCCCAAAGGATTACCTGTTTGCATGCGAATGTGAGAGAGTGAGCAGACAGTGTATAATCAGCTGCAGCTAGGGACGTCAGTTGCGGCCAAAACAAAAAAGCAGATGTACGCAGTTGGACAGTTATTACATTGTTGAACAGACAATACCTGTAAGAATGGCAGCAAACTCTCAATTGTAGATCAAAAAGACGTTTGAAAGGATTTATTCTAAAGGGCAGTTGGCAGTTAAATTTCATCTTTTTTACACTGTATTTAGGTTAGATAATATGAGCATCACATTACCACTGTGTACCATTATGTTTCTTACTTTGCTCACAAATACCCTGTGAAAGGTGTTATACAATATGAGCGGAAACATGGTTGTTCTTTACACTTGTTTATTACTATGTGAAAAATAAATGCTGGGCCTGAATGTCAATGCATGTGGTCAAAAGTCATATGTAAATACCAGCATTAAAAGACTAAAGGATTTCCATGAGTGGCTCTGGGCACTCTTGGAACAAGCAGTAAGAAAGGTAAATATCTATCACTGCCGATACTTAATTATGCCTGCTCAATGATGGTGTTTATTTAAAAAAATATTATGCCAAGCTTTTATTAAACAACTAGTTAAAAGGCCTGCCTGTTAAAAAACGGGCGCTAGGCCTCGGCCGCAACCTACCACACCCCCTCCACCCGCACGCCCACACTCAATGCACACAAACGCAAGCACACACGCCCGCCCCCCTTCGCCCGTCATGCTCTGCTCTCAGAAGTCCATCCGCCTGCCACATATGTGCCAGGCAAAACACATGGACACAGCAGGACGCAGTGATAGGGACTTTATTATATAGGTTACCTTTAAAACCATTTATGTAAGTGTCATGCTGCTTGCTGTTTGAATTCCTGCTGGTGTCACACTATAGACTTTACATGAACTTCCGCTATCCACCAGCAAAGGTCTCACCTCATCTCTGAAACCCTGTGAACAGTCACCTGACCATTGTCATGCAGCTGGTGTCATACTATGGACTTTACATGAACTTCCGCTGTCCACCAGCAGAGGTCTCACCTCATCTCTGGAACGCTATGAACAGTCACCTGACCATTGTGTAGTATTTAAAGAGAACCCGAGGTGGCATTTCATTACGTTAGTGGGGCACAGAGGCTGGTTGGGCACACTAACACCAGCCTCTGTTGCCCCATCGTGTGCCTCAAAGACCCCCCTGCTCGCCACTATACCCCCGCAGTGCTGGCTACACGCAGCGTGTCGCCAGCACAATATTTACCTAAGCGCTGTTTGTCAGCGCCGCTCCCCCGCCTCCTCCGCATTGCCGCTACCCGCCCGTGTCCCTTCCCTCCAGCTGATAGGAGGGAACGGACGCGGGCGGGTAGCGGCGATGCGGAGGAGGTGGGGGAGCGGCGCTGATAGACAGCGCTAGGGTAAACATTGTGCTGGCGACGCGCTGCGTGTCGCCAGCACTACGGGAGCTATAGCGGCGAGCAGGGGGGGGTCTTTGAGGCACACGATTGGGCAACAGAGGCTGGTGTTAGTGTGCCCAACCAGCCTCTGTGCCCCACTAACGTAATGAAATGCCACCTCGGGTTCTCTTTAAGGCTGCCTCTAGCAGAAGAACATCGCTAGATCATTTTGTGCTGTAGGCCTTGTGCTCTGGTCACCCGTCCTTGTTCCTAGCTCCTTGCTTCCTGTATCTAGTATTGATCTCCCGATATCAACCTTTTGCCTTGTCTGACTACTCTCTTGCTTACTGTCTTGTACACTTCTGATTTTCTGGTCATTGATCCTGGTTTGTACGACAATACTCTTGTGTGCTGATTCTGCTGATACGTGTGTGTATATATTGCATTACTATTGCTATTGTATATATTGTGTGATCTGTGTTCCTCTGTATTGGTATTGTATATATTGTGTGACCCATGTCTGTGCATATTTGTTGTATACTAGTTAGTTATTCAGGGTGATATCGGGGCACTACTGTCATTGTACGATTGCATGCATATTGTTTGTATGTGTATTTGCACTTCTGTAAATAAAAACATTCATTCACCTTTAAATCCAATCTGTGCAGACCTCAGTATTTCCTTACAAGTGATCTCTATTTCCTGTTTTGCCTTGATAAAGATCTGCATGTGCAGATCCTTACAGTAAGCAGTACAAACATGTTCGATCAGCGCTGTCCAACTGGCGGCCCGCGGGCCGCATCTGGCCCGCCAGGCCTCCTGTTGCGGCCCACTCGTTTCCCTGGGATGCAGGCATGGCTTGCGCTATGGGCGCCATGCCTGCTCCCTCTTATGGTGGCCTCTCCTGTGTCCCCGCTGCCGCTGCTCCACAGCTCAGACCTCACAGATCGCGGCAACTGAGGTAAACAGAGTGTGCATGGTACCCGCACGGAGTACGTCACATGCGGAAGTGACATCATTAGTCACTTCCGCATGTGACGTTCTGCCGCACGGGTGTCATGCGCGCGCTCTGCTTGCTTCAGTCGCCGCGATCTGTGAGGTCTGAGCTGTGGGGCAACGGCAGCGGCAGCGGGGACACAGGAGAGAGAGGTAACGGGCTCGCTATCTAACTGGTGGGGGCACCTGTCACTATCTAGCTGGGGGGGGGGGGGGAAGCTCCTGTCACTATCTAAGTGGGGGGCACCTGTCACTATCTAACTGGGGGGATGGGGTACCTGTCACTATCTAGCTGGGAGGGCACCTGTCACTATCTAGCTGGGGGGGCACCTGTCACTATCTAGCTGGGGGGGCACCTGTCGTCTATCTAACTGGGGGCACTATCTAGCTGGGGGGGCACCTGTCACTATCTAGCTGGGGGGGCACCTGTCACTATCTAGCTGGGGGGGCACCTGTTACTATCTAGCTGGGGGGGCACCTGTCACTATCTAGCTGGGGGGACACCTGTCACTAGCTGGGGGGGGACACCTGTCTCTATCTAGCTGGGGGGGCACCTGTCACTATCTAGCTGGGGGAGCACCTGTCACTATCTAGCTGGGGGGGCACCTGTCACTATCTAGCTGGGGGGGCACCTGTCGTCTATCTAGCTGGGGGAAAATCTATTAACCCTTCGCACACTCACATGCAAATGTTCAAACAAATGCATTCACAGATTCACTCATCCAGGCACAACTGTTATCCCTACAGCTAAATTAAAAGCCAGGGTTTTAGTTCACAGAAGAATGCATTCTTATGCTTAGTCACCTATACTGCGCAGAAGTACCCAGGTAAACATAGGTGTCCTAACTCTGGCCGTGTAACATGCATAGTGCAGACATGCAAACACATTCATTGCATCAAACCTATCAATGGATTAGGAGCACACATCCAAACTTCCTCTCCTGGGAAAGACGGTGCATCTTACCAATCGCACAAGGGAGCTAACGTAATGTATCCATGTGCACCATGCACATACACCAGCATAAGCTGTGTGCATGCTGACAAACACATACAGGGGAAGGAGGGAGTGCACTGAATTAGACCATAGCCACAGGGGTCAGTAGTAAAATAAAAATACAAATATCCAGGCACATCGCCTCTAGTTAGGACATTAAATAAATTATTAGGGAAAGGGAGGTGCTGAAGGGGGTGTGGCTAGAAAACAGCAAAAATCTATTAACCCTTCGCACACTCACATGCAAATGTTCAAACAAATGCATTCACAGATTCACTCATCCAGGCACAACTGTTATCCCTACAGCTAAATTAAAAGCCAGGGTTTTAGTTCACAGAAGAATGCATTCTTATGCTTAGTCACCTATACTGCACAGAAGTACCCAGGTAAACATAGGTGTCCTAACTCTGGCCCTGTAACATGCATAGTGCAGACATGCAAACACATTCATTGCATCAAACCTATCAATGGATTAGGAGCACACATCCAAACTTCCTCTCCTGGGAAAGACGGTGCATCTTACTAATCGCACAAGGGAGCTAACGTAATGTATCCATGTGCACCATGCACATACACCAGCATAAGAATGCATAAGCATAAGAATGCATTCTTCTGTGAACTAAAACCCTGGCTTTTAATTTAGCTGTAGGGATAACAGTTGTGCCTGGATGAGTGAATCTGTGAATGCATTTGTTTGAACATTTGCATGTGAGTGTGCGAAGGGTTAATAGATTTTTGCTGTTTTCTAGCCACACCCCCTTCAGCACCTCCCTTTCCCTAATAATTTATTTAATGTCCTAACTAGAGGCGATGTGCCTGGATATTTGTATTTTTATTTTACTACTGACCCCTGTGGCTATGGTCTAATTCAGTGCACTCCCTCCTTCCCCTGTATGTGTTTGTCAGCATGCACACAGCTTATGCTGGTGTATGTGCATGGTGCACATGGATACATTACGTTAGCTCCCTTGTGCGATTGGTAAGATGCACCGTCTTTCCCAGGAGAGGAAGTTTGGATGTGTGCTCCTAATCCATTGATAGGTTTGATGCAATGAATGTGTTTGCATGTCTGCACTATGCATGTTACAGGGCCAGAGTTAGGACACCTATGTTTACCTGGGTACTTCTGCGCAGTATAGGTGACTAAGCATAAGAATGCATTCTTCTGTGAACTAAAACCCTGGCTTTTAATTTAGCTGTAGGGATAACAGTTGTGCCTGGATGAGTGAATCTGTGAATGCATTTGTTTGAACATTTGCATGTGAGTGTGCGAAGGGTTAATAGATTTTTGCTGTTTTCTAGCCACACCCCCTTCAGCACCTCCCTTTCCCTAATAATTTATTTAATGTCCTAACTAGAGGCGATGTGCCTGGATATTTGTATTTTTATTTTACTACTGACCCCTGTGGCTATGGTCTAATTCAGTGCACTCCCTCCTTCCCCTGTATGTGTTTGTCAGCATGCACACAGCTTATGCTGGTGTATGTGCATGGTGCACATGGATACATTACGTTAGCTCCCTTGTGCGATTGGTAAGATGCACCGTCTTTCCCAGGAGAGGAAGTTTGGATGTGTGCTCCTAATCCATTGATAGGTTTGATGCAATGAATGTGTTTGCATGTCTGCACTATGCATGTTACAGGGCCAGAGTTAGGACACCTATGTTTACCTGGGTACTTCTGCGCAGTATAGGTGACTAAGCATAAGAATGCATTCTTCTGTGAACTAAAACCCTGGCTTTTAATTTAGCTGTAGGGATAACAGTTGTGCCTGGATGAGTGAATCTGTGAATGCATTTGTTTGAACATTTGCATGTGAGTGTGCGAAGGGTTAATAGATTTTTGCTGTTTTCTAGCCACACCCCCTTCAGCACCTCCCTTTCCCTAATAATTTATTTAATGTCCTAACTAGAGGCGATGTGCCTGGATATTTGTATTTTTATTTTACTACTGACCCCTGTGGCTATGGTCTAATTCAGTGCACTCCCTCCTTCCCCTGTATGTGTTTGTCAGCATGCACACAGCTTATGCTGGTGTATGTGCATGGTGCACATGGATACATTACGTTAGCTCCCTTGTGCGATTGGTAAGATGCACCGTCTTTCCCAGGAGAGGAAGTTTGGATGTGTGCTCCTAATCCATTGATAGGTTTGATGCAATGAATGTGTTTGCATGTCTGCACTATGCATGTTACAGGGCCAGAGTTAGGACACCTATGTTTACCTGGGTACTTCTGCGCAGTATAGGTGACTAAGCATAAGAATGCATTCTTCTGTGAACTAAAACCCTGGCTTTTAATTTAGCTGTAGGGATAACAGTTGTGCCTGGATGAGTGAATCTGTGAATGCATTTGTTTGAACATTTGCATGTGAGTGTGCGAAGGGTTAATAGATTTTTGCTGTTTTCTAGCCACACCCCCTTCAGCACCTCCCTTTCCCTAATAATTTATTTAATGTCCTAACTAGAGGCGATGTGCCTGGATATTTGTATTTTTATTTTACTACTGACCACTGTGGCTATGGTCTAATTCAGTGCACTCCCTTCTTCCCCTGTATGTGTTTGTCAGCATGCACACAGCTTATGCTGGTGTATGTGCATGGTGCACATGGATACATTACTTTAGCTCCCTTGTGCGATTGGTAAGATGCACCGTCTTTCCCAGGAGAGGAAGTTTGGATGTGTGCTCCTAATCCATTGATAGGTTTGATGCAATGAATGTGTTTGCATGTCTGCACTATGCATGTTACAGGGCCAGAGTTAGGACACCTATGTTTACCTGGGTACTTCTGCGCAGTATAGGTGACTAAGCATAAGAATGCATTCTTCTGTGAACTAAAACCCTGGCTTTTAATTTAGCTGTAGGGATAACAGTTGTGCCTGGATGAGTGAATCTGTGAATGCATTTGTTTGAACATTTGCATGTAAGTGTGCGAAGGGTTAATAGATTTTTGCTGTTTTCTAGCCACACCCCCTTCAGCACCTCCCTTTCCCTAATAATTTATTTAATGTCCTAACTAGAGGCGATGTGCCTGGATATTTGTATTTTTATTTTACTACTGACCCCTGTGGCTATGGTCTAATTCAGTGCACTCCCTCCTTCCCCTGTATGTGTTTGTCAGCATGCACACAGCTTATGCTGGTGTATGTGCATGGTGCACATGGATACATTACGTTAGCTCCCTTGTGCGATTGGTAAGATGCACCGTCTTTCCCAGGAGAGGAAGTTTGGATGTGTGCTCCTAATCCATTGATAGGTTTGATGCAATGAATGTGTTTGCATGTCTGCACTATGCATGTTACAGGGCCAGAGTTAGGACACCTATGTTTACCTGGGTACTTCTGCGCAGTATAGGTGACTAAGCATAAGAATGCATTCTTCTGTGAACTAAAACCCTGGCTTTTAATTTAGCTGTAGGGATAACAGTTGTGCCTGGATGAGTGAATCTGTGAATGCATTTGTTTGAACATTTGCATGTGAGTGTGCGAAGGGTTAATAGATTTTTGCTGTTTTCTAGCCACACCCCCTTCAGCACCTCCCTTTCCCTAATAATTTATTTAATGTCCTAACTAGAGGCGATGTGCCTGGATATTTGTATTTTTATTTTATCTAGCTGGGGGGACACCTGTCACTATCTAGCTGGGGGGACACCTGTCACTATCTAGCTGGGGGGGCACCTGTCACTATCTAGCTGGGGGGGCACCTGTCACTATCTAGCTGGGGGGGCACCTGTCACTATCTAGCTGGGGGAGGGCACCTGTCGTCTATCTAGCTGGGGGGACACCTGTCACTAGCTGGGGGGACACCTGTCACTATCTAGCTGGGGGGGCACCTGTCACTATCTAGCTGGGGGGCATCTGTCACTATCTAGCTGGGGGACACCTGTCACTAGCTGGGGTACACCTGTCACTAGCTGGGGGGGCACCTGTCACTATCTAGCTGGGGGGACACCTGTCACTAGCTGGGGGGACACCTGTCACTATCTTGCTGGGGGGCATCTGTCACTATCTAGCTGGGGGACACCTGTCACTAGCTGGGGTACACCTGTCACTAGCTGGGGGGGCACCTGTCACTATCTAGCTGGGGGGGCACCTGTCACTATCTAGCTGGGGGGGGCACCTGTCACTATCTAGCTGGGAGGGCACCTGTCACTATCTAGCTGGGGGGGACACCTGTCACTACCTAACTGGGGGGGCATCTGTCACTACCTCAACTGGGGGGGCACCTGTCACTACCTCACTTGGGGGGGCACCTGTCACTACCTCAACTGGGGGGGCACCTGTCACTATCTAACTGGGGGGCACCTGTCACTACCTCAGCTAAGGGGGGGGTGGCCTGTCTCTAACTGGGGGGGCACCTGTCACTACCTCATCCGGCCACACCACAGCATCACCGCCATCCCGGCCACAGCAGCACCGCAAGGCAATTCAGCCCACACATCATCCCCAATCTGGCCCAAAACACTATTGCCAGGCACAACAGCCAGTAGAGGAGAATTTAGAAGCCAGCTGAGAGGTGTCTACCATATTAAAGGGGCATTCTGCTTATTTATTTGAAATGCTGTCTATTTATGTGCCTCATGACTGCTGAATTTGTCATGTTGGGGGCCTCATGATTGCTGAATTTGTCTTGTTGGGGGCCTCATGATTTGTTGGGGGCATCACGATTGCTGAATTTGTCTTGTTGGGGGCCTCAAGATTGCTGAATGTGTCTTGTTGGGGGCCTCATGATTTTTTGGGGGCCTCATGATTGCTAAATTTGTCTTGTTGGGGGCATCATGATTGCTGAATGTGTCTTGTTGGGGGCCTCATGATTGCTGAATTTGTCTTGTTGGGGGCCTCATGATTTGTTGGGGGCCTCATGATTGCTGAATTTGTCTTGTTGGGGGTCACATGATTGCAAACTGTTAAACTATGGAAAAGCTGAATCGTCATCATGAGACAATAGCATTAAACCTACTTTTTTAGTTTTATAAAACGGAAAATAAAACTGGGAGGTTCTAAAAAAACACATTTTTCAGGAGTAGGATGGATGAAATTGTTTATCTTCACAGTTTATTTTAAACTTGGATTTTCCATAATGTTCATGTATGAGTTAAAACGTTTGTATGTAGTTTAAATTGCTGTTGCCACTTTGCGATAGATAAGTAACTTTTGGGTTTGCAGTTTGGACACTCAGCCTCCAAAAGGTTCACCACCACTGTCCTAATCTAATGTCCCACATTGCTAAGTTCATGTAAATTTGTCTCCACCCGTGGCCACACCCGCATTCTGGTCCATGGCCACACCCATACGCACAACGTAACCCTCGTGGTTTCAACTTCACCAAAATTTTAAATTGCATTTTGTGGAATGTGCTGCCAATCTAATTGTCCTTTAATTGCATTTTTTTTCCTGGGGTGGGGGGGGGGGGGGGCGGTCGGGGGGTCTGCAGCTCTAGCAAGAACCTTCGGCCCTCCACCATGGGGTCTGAAAAAAACATGGCCCTCCATGCCCATGAAGTTGGACAGCACTGTGTTAGATCATTGCAGAGGCCAGCAAGACGTTACTTTTTATACCTATGACCCTGTGGGCAAGGCCCACATTTGCAACCTGCAAAATTGTCATAGAGATATGACAAGGTTTGACGGTCATAGTAAAGCAAGGTAACTTGACACAGGCCTCTACCTTCGTGTTTATGGGAGAAATACAGACTCGTCAACTCCAAGTATTCTAAAGGTGGGTTCAACATGTTAAGCACAAGAAAATATATTATTTTCTAAGGGAAAACAAATACACATGATGGAAGTTACATAGATACTGTGTGGACCTGAGGCAGTTGTGCATGTTAATTATACATCTTGTGATTTGTGTTTGAATTAGATTGTTTTTCTTCTGAATAGCATGTGTTCCTATACTGCTGAGTAGAACTTCTGGCTACATTTAAAATATATTTACAATCATAGCATGTATAAAAAGTTTAATAACAAATACAGATTTGATGCTCTTTGGTGATATATATCGTGTGGTTTATGATATGCACAATTTATTTTGGCCATAGGTAATTTTTTTTTATTATGTTTGAATGTACAAAAAACAAAGTATGCATGTTTTTTTTAGTGCTTTTGATCATTTCTTTCTGAATATGATTGCATATTGTGGTGCCTTAGTTAGTGAATCATTTTATTATAAGTACCTTATATTATCTATATATTCTAATAAAGTATTTGTGCCAAACAAGTACTGCAAGCACTGCACAATCAAAGGAAGTTCTGCAGGTGCACAAGCAGCTGTGTGTCATGGTTTCCCTTTTATTATGTGAATGATTGAATGGATCTACTTCATCTACTGGTATGCTGCATAATTATAGCTTTATACATTTATGGCCTCTTTCATGCAAGAGAAAACCTTTTTCTTCCCTTATTTGCACTTCGAATGCCCAATCCAGGTACTCTAAACAAAAATGGTCCTAGTCTAATTCTAGTCTGGATGGATGGATTGGTAGATAGATAGATAGATAGATAGATAGATAGATAGATAGATAGATAGATAGACACAATACAACTGTTCCTTTTTCAGAAAACATTCCCTCTTTTGTTATTGTGGCCCTTTTTATTCCTCATCTGTCCAACTTTAATGACTGACTTACAGATTTATATGAATACATGTATTTCTATACTAAAATGTGTTAATGTTACTCTAAACCTCATTACCATTCTCTAAGTTGGTGTATAGCTTATTTTCAAATAACATGAAGGAAATGAAGTGATGATAGAAAGGACATGTGTGGTTTGAATTATGAAGCGAGTGTCGTACTGTGTTAGCCATCAGTAAAAGCAAGAAGTTTTGAATCCATGGTATCATCCTGATTCAAAACATTTTGAATTACGAAAATATAGATTTTGCTCACAAATTCTTTGCAGTATGAGTGGGCAGGGATGGCAGCCTCATACAACTGCTAGACTGAACTTAGCCAAGATGGCTGATTGGGGCTGTCTCACTGATAATCTAGCATGGTCACTTGAAGACTTGTCATGCCAGATCTTTACAGCTGAGCTTTTACTTTAGATAACATAGTAAATAAAATATCTTATTTTTACAATACTCATTAAGTGGTTTACACAATGTTTACCAATTGTGAGCTCTTATGGAAACCTCATCCTGATTTTATTTTTTTTATTATAATACATTTTTTTCCCAACAAAATATTTATTGAAACATATTTGAAAAACAGTACAGTATCGCCAATGAAAGAGCCAAAACAAACTTGGCAGGTATCAAGTTGCACATAAGTTAATACAAACAGTGTACATCACATTAGTGCAGTTATTTAGGATACATTTTTACTGGTTTTAAATAAAAGGAAAAAAAGCAAAGAAAAATATAGCAGTAGACCATAGGAAAAAAAAGCATTCCAGAGATAAAGTACTTAATGCAAACCTGTGACTTTAGGGGAGGGAAAAGTCAGATCCTTACCATGGTAGTGGGAACTTCCTGGATCCTCAAAGTGACAAGGTGAATCTGTAACGATCGATGTAACACAGAGAGGGTCTGATTACCGGTGAACTGCAGTATCACCGAGAATACAGAATATACCCGATTATTGGTGATCTGCAGTATCACCGATAATCAGATATATCTACTAACCTCTGGACACCTGAGATAGCAAGTGAGTGATTGAGTGTAACAGTAACACAGTGGACTGTACCTAAGGAGTAGGTACAGAGGCAGTAAGGAATACTGCACAGAAGAAAGCTCCTTCCGTAAGCCTAGACTCTCCCGGGGGAGGAGCTAAGCAGAATGTGGGAAGGACAGAGCGTGAGTGACACCAATGAGCAGGTGTCACTAACAGATCTGGGAACTGCCTCTAACAGTAAGGCTAGTTCTCGAGGTCGGCCATGCCAGGTCGTCAACACACAGACAGATAAGGTACAGATTCAGAAAGCAGATACGGAATCCAATAGCAGGCAGGGTCAGGCAACGGGGAATCAGAATAACGAGGTACAGAATCAGGAGGCAGGTACAGAGTCCAGGAACGAGCAGAGATTGGCAACAGGATATCAGAAATAGCAAGGTACAAGATCAGAGTTTAGAGGAATAGTCAGGCAGGCAGAAGGTCATAACAAATAATATAATTCAATATTCCTAATGCTAAGGTGTGAACTCCTTGATGTCAACACCTTTGGAAACTATGCTAGAACACAGAAACAGACAAGGCCTGAGTGCTACCACGTAGTGATCGCAACGACAGACAACCAGAGAATGACCAGCACCCAGTATATATACTATAGCGCTCTCCAGCGCCACCCTAAGTGCTGGACCAATGAAAAGTGGTGGAGATGTCAGCTGACCAGCTTGGTCAGCTGACCTTCTTCCGGCTGTCATATAAACTCTGCCTCTCAGCGCTCGCGCGCGTCATTCTGAACCTGTGTGGACTATCAATCCCAGCCACACCAGTCACGTTTTGCAATGTCTCTGCTGGCCTGCACGCGGGGTGAGACGCACCGCTATCTGCACATGCGGTGGCCTCCCCGCGCCTGGTAAGACCGTCAGTAGCAGGCCTGTGCGCGCAAACCGCCGCGTCCTACGCGGCGTTTTTTCCGCGTTCCGCTATGCCAGCCGCGGAAACAGCCGCCTCATCCTGCGTCCAGAGGCGGCTTTTCCGCGTTTCTTCACAGTACCCCCCCCCTGAGGAGTGGACTCCAGACAGCTCCTTCCAGGCTTCTCAGGATGTAAAGCGTGGAATTCCCTTCTCAGTTTGTCAGCATGCCTGCGATATTCTGGTACCCATGATCTCTCCTCAATACCATACCCTTTCCAATGAACCAGATATTGTACTGAGTTCTGAACTATGCGTAAGTCTAAAATCTTCTCTACCTCGTACTCAGGTTGGTCATCTATCATCACAGGAGGAGGAGGAGTGGGACCCACATGGACTGCTGGCTTAAGCAGAGACACATGAAAGGATCTTACGCCATGCATACTGGCAGGAAGATCAATGGCATAAGTAACATTGTTGATCTCTCTAGTTACTGGAAATGGACCCACAAACCTGGGCCCCAACTTGGCTGAAGGCTGTTTCAAGGTCAAGTGACGTGTGGACACCCAGACTAAGTCTCCTGGTTGAAAACTCCACTATAAGGAACGTCTTTTGTCAGCTTGACCTTTCTGACTTTGAAACGCCTTCTCTAAATAATTTTTCACGATCCACCACACGTCCTTAAATGACTTTTGCCAGGCCTCCAGAGCTGGAAACGGAGTGGAAGCGATTGGCAATGGGGAAAATTTGGGCAGCTTCCCAGTAACTATCTGAAATGGACAGAATCCCGTGGAAGAACTTTTCAAATTATTGTGCGCAAATTCTGCGAAGGGCAAAAACTTGACCCAATCATTTTGCGCTTCTGCAATGTAACACCTCAAGAATTGTTCCAATGATTGGTTGACTCTCTCAGTCTGACCATTGGTCTGTGGGTGGTAGCCCGATGAAAATGACAGTTCCATGCCCATTTGGTGACAAAATGCCCTCCAAAATCTCGAAACAAATTAGACTCCCCGATCTGACACAATGTTTTCCGGAATTCCACGCAATCGGAAAACGTGGATGATGAACAAATCGGCCAACTCCTGGGCCGAGGGGAGTCCTTTCAAGGGCACAAAATGGGCCATTTTACTAAAGCGGTCGACTACCACCCAAATGACCGACATGCCCTCAGACCTGGGAAGCAGGTCCATGGCTCACTCAGGGTGGGCAAGGGCTGCAACGTTCCCACAGGTGCCAGCCGGGAGGGCTTACTTTTTGCACACACCGCACACTCTCTAACATACTCCTTGCAATCCGTTGCCAGAGAAGGCCACCAAGCGCACCTGGCAACAAGATCCTGTGTTCTGGAGGCCCCAGGATGTCCCGCATTTCTGTGTGAATGGAACATCTGTAAGATCTGAAGACGGAATGGCAGTGGTATAAACATAACCCCTTCAGGCTTCCCCTCCGGAATGTCCTGCTGAAATTGCTCTAACGTCTCCGTCCAGTCTTCCCATGTCTCAGTTGTTGCTAGAACCAGTCTTTGTGGGACAATGGTCTCTGGGGTAGAGAGCTGTGCTGTCTCTGGCTCAAAGCATCTGGACAGGGCATCTGCCTTACTGTTCTTGCTACCTGGAGTGTACGTAATTATAAATCTGAACCTCGAGAAGAACAAAGACCATCGAGCCTGACGGGGGCTTAATCTCTTAGCTCCCTCGATGTATTCCAAATTTTTGTGATCAGTGCAAACTGTGATCGTATGTTCTGCTCCTTCCAACCAATGACGCCATTCTTCAAAGGCCAACTTGATGGCCAGGAGCTCCCTGTTGCCTATGTCATAGTTTCTCTCTGCCGGAGAGAACCTACGAGAAAAATAGGCACATGGGTGTAATCTACCCTGCAACCCTGATCGCTGAGACAGCACAGCCCCTACCCCGACCTCCGAGGCGTCCACCTCAACAATAAAGGGATAGGAAGTGTCAACGTGTCTTAGGATGGGTGCAGAGCAAAACAAGTTTTTTAAAGTGGAGCTTCTGGAGACCAGTGGGTAGTATCTGCCCCTTTTTTAGTGAGACTGGTGAGGGGTGCAATGACCGTGGAGTACCCCTTTATGAACCTTCTATAGTAATTGGCAAAGCCTAAGAATCTCTGAAGAGACTTTAACCCCACAGGTTGTGGCCATTCCAGCACGGCAGAGACCTTGGCAGGGTCCATAGACAGGCCTGAGGTGGAAATTATGTACCCTAAAAAGGTGACAGATGTCACCTCGAAGATGCATTTCTCCAATTTAGCGTAAAGCATGTTTTGTCTGAGTTTGTCCAATACAAATTTGACATGTGACCTGTGCTCAGAGAGGTTGTCTGAAAACATAAGTATGTCATCCAGGTATACTAACATAAATCTGCCCAACACCTCTCTGAATTGATTAATTCCTGGAAGACGGCTGGGGCGTTACACAGCCCGAAGGGCATCACCAAGTACTCGTAATGTCCGTCGGGCGTGTTAAAGGCTGTCTTCTATTCATCGCCCTTTCTAATCCGCACCAGGTTGTATGCACCCCGCAAATCTAATTTCGAAAAGATCTTAGTGTTGGTAACTTGTGTGAACAGGTCATCTATCAGGGGCAGAGGGTAGCGATTCTTCACTGTGATTTTATTCAGGCCCCGGTAATCTATGCATGGCCGCAGGCCTCCGTCTTTTTTCTTAACAAAAAAGAACCCCGCGCCAGCGGGCGACCGAGAGGGGTGAATAAACCCCTTGGCTAAATTCTCCCGAATGTACTCCTGCATGGCCGCTTTCTCTGGCCCAGATAAATTGTAGAGATGACCCCTTGGGGGCATACAACCAGATCGGAGATCGATGGGGCAATTAAACGGGCGATGTGGAGGTAACATATCAGCAGCCTTGGGACAGAACACATCTGAATACTCGGAATATTGTACTGGTACCCCCTCCACATGAATCCTGGTCTGGCCCAATGTCACCTTCCCTAAACATTGCTGGAAACAATGGGTTGACCAGCTAGTTAACTGCCCAGTGGTCCAATCGATCTGTGGAGAGTGAAGGTGCAACCATGGCATGCCAAGGATGATTGTGGAGGTGGCCATGTGCAACACAAAAAACCGCAATCTCTCGGTGTGCAGTACCCCTATAGTGACTTCCACCTCTGGTGTCTGAGACAGCGGATGATTACTTTGCAGGGGGGAATCATCTACTGCCGTAACCTGAATGGGTGGTTTTACCGGGGTGACCGGAATACCTAATTTCCTAGCAAATTCAAAATCCATAAAATTTGCTGCAGAGCCTGAATCAACAAAGGCCTTGGAATCCTCGGTTTTATCTTCCCATGTAACAGTATAAGGAAGAAGTAACCGTTTATCTTCTAGGGGTAAGAGACGCGCGCCTAGGGTGTTACCCCCTACAACTCCTAGGCGGTAGCGTTTCCCGACTTATTGGGACAATTACGTACTCTATGACCCCCCCTCTGCGCAGTAAAGACACAGCTGCTCAGACATCCTACGTCTTTGCTCCACTTGGGATAGCTTTGACCGACCAATCTGCATTGGTTCGGGTGGAGGCGAGACAGGAGGAGGTGGAGTTACTGGAGGCGCAGCGTAGGACACCATTCTTACATGACTACTACCCCGGGTCTGTTTCTGATAGCGCAGTCTGCGGTCGACTCAAATGGCCGATGAAATGACCTCATCGACAATTTTAGGTTCAGGCAGACTTAACATGAGATCTGAGACCTCATCTGACAACCCTGATAAGAAACAATCTAAGAGGGCATAGGTGTCCCACCTGGCTGAAACTGACCACCTTCTAAATTCGGCTGCGTAATCTTCGACCGGACCCTTGCCTTGACGCAAAAGCTTGAGCTTCCGCTCAGAGGTCGCAGCAAGGTCTGGGTCGTCGTAAATTACCGCCATAGCTTTAAAAAATTCATCTACTGAGGCGAGGGCTAAGTCTCTGGTGGGCAAACTGTACGCCCACGTCTGAGAATCGCCTGATAACAAAGTCTTAATAAATGTGACCCTTTGGGCCACAGTTCCAGAAGATCGGGGTCTCAACTCAAAATAAGATAACACTCTACTTCTAAAATTTCGGAAGTCAGATCTGTGACCAGAAAATTTCTCAGGTACAGGCAAACGTATGTCAGAGCTAGGAGGGGATTGCACCTCATCCACTGCTGTCTGGAGGGTTTGTAAAGAACCAGACTAGGCTTCAATCATAGTCTTGTGGCTACCCAGCACTTGGTTGATGTTTTCCACCGAAGTGGCAAGTGCGCCCAGACGGTCAGACGGTCTTCACAGAATCCTTGTGGAATGTTTTTTTTCTTCTGTAAAGTGAGTAGGGACATTAGATGATCTCCCAGATTGTTCTGGGGGAGAAGGCTGTATAATATCATAACCTAGGCTACTCTCCATTGGAGGAACATGACTAAAGGTATTCTGAATAATGTATTATGTTCTGCTATGTGTCCTTTTAGTTCCTCTTGAAGTAACAGCTGAGCGCATTCAGAGCCGGGACAAGGTCCTCCAGCACCCAAGGCTGAGACACCAAAGTGCGCCCCTCCATCCCTGTCACCCCAGTTGTCACACACTGATTGCTATTAGACTAAGAGGCGCCACAGGACCCACAACCTCCCTAACACCTTAATATCTAGTTATATGGCTTGCAGTCACTGCCATGTATCCCCTTTTCTTATTTCTTTCTGCTTCAAACACAATTAGGAATGACAGCTGAATGAATTCTGCGCCCCCTCCTACACTGCGCCCTGAGGCTGGAGCCTCTCCAGCCTATGCCTCGGCCCGGCCCTGAGCGCATTGTTCCTCTCCTAACCCTCCCTTTCCTCTAGTGCCAGTAAGCTGGAGCAAGGGTGAGATATTATTTTCCCACATCTAAGAGACATTAACCTTATGCCAAACTAGTAGAGTCTGGGAACTTGTGGGAAGAGTAATGTCTTAGTGAGTCTGAGACCGATCCAAACCAGCTCTTGTATTGGTTGTGTGATGGAAAACAGTTCTAGTTGAACCCACCTCATCAGGTTAACAGAGGAGGTCTAGTTCATAATATGATTCAGGTGTGTAGCCCAGTAGTAAAAGACAAGGTTAGGCATTCCTAGACCGCTACTGACCTTTATCATATAGAGGGTATCTATTACAACTTTGCTTTTCTGGTTTCTCCAAACAAATGCACTAAATGTATGCTGGAGTTTTTGGAAGAAAGCAAATGGTGTCTATATCTGGAGCATTTGCACGAGAAAAAGAATTCTAGGAATTTTAGGGAGGATGTTTAGTTTTAGAACACTTATTCTTCCCAGCCGGGGTCTATTGACTATCACAGACAATTGAGAATACAATGTCAGTATGCAAAAAAAAAGCGCCAATTGTCAGTGCTGTGCTTACTTTACCCTTTCCTAAGGATTAACTATATATATATATATATATATATATATATATATATATATATATATATACACATCAAAGGTCAGCGCAGGTTTAGAAAGTTATTGTATGTAGGGAATGGTAAATTCTTCACCACAATATATCAAATGCTCAGAGGTAGGTATCCGCCAAACATCAAAACTAGAAATATATATATATATATACACACAGTCCTTAATTCCAGCGGGTCGCGCTGCTCCTAGATCACCACTCCGTGTACAGTTTACAAAATTTAGCAACACTTGCGATCACTCCTCAATAGTCCTTCACTCTGTTCCAGTGTAGCCTTTATAAGAAAACGCCTTAAAGGGAAGGTCCAAGCAAAAAAAAAAATGAGTTTTACTTACCTGGGGCTTCTACCAGCCCCATGTAGCCATCCTGTGCCCTTGTAGTCACTCACTGCTGCTCCAGTCCCCCGCTGGCAGCTTTCTGACCTCGGAGGTCAGGGCCACATTGCATACATTTTTACGCATTCCAGCTAGTGCAGGAACAAAAATTTACGCGTTGCACCACTAACGCGTAAAAATGTATGCGTTAATGTTCCTGCACTAGCGGGAATGTGTAAAAATGTACGCAATTCGGCCCTGACCTCCGAGGTCAGAAAGCTGCCAGCGGGGGACTGGAGCAGCAGTGAGTGACTACGAGGGCACAGGATGGCTGCATGGGGCTGGTAGAAGCCCCAGGTAAGTGAAACTCATTTTTTTTTTTTTGCTTGAACCTTCCCTTTAAAGGGAAGGTTCAGGGATGCTGTGGAAAAAATAAAAATCCAAATCCACTTACCTGGGGCTTCCTCCAGCCCGTGGCAGGCAGGAGGTGCCCTCGTCGCGGCTCCGCAGGCTCCCGGTCTCCTCCGGTGGCGAGCCCGACCTGGCCAGGCCGGCTCCCAGGTCGGGCTCTTCTGCGCTCCAATGTGCGGCTCACTGGTGCACGCTGACGTCATCGGACGTCCTCCGGGCTGTACTGCGCAGGCTCTGAACTACTGAGCCTGCGCAGAACAGCCCGGAGGACGTCCGATGACGTCAGCGCGCACCAGTGAGCCGCACATTGGAGCGCAGAAGAGCCCGACCTGGCAGCCGGCCTGGCCAGGTCGGGCGCACCACCGGAGGAGACCGGGAGCCTGCGGAGCCGCGACGAGGGCACCTCCTGCCTGCCACGGGCTGGAGGAAGCCCCAGGTAAGTGGATTTGGATTTTTGTTTTTTTCACAGCGTCCCTGAACCTTCCCTTTAAGAAAAGAAAATATAAATAGTATAGCCTGTATTTATTATTCTATCACCCTTTTGTGACAAACCAATGACTGACACTCAAACCAAGGTGTGCATAAACATGGGGGTCCACCACCTGCAGGGTTTAAACCAGGGCTCGGCCCTAACGGTTTTGTCATATCACATATCAGGGGCTCTGATGAGTCATGTGATATGACAAAACCAGTAGGGCGGAGCCAAAGCACACACGCACAGAGTACAGGAAGGGAAGGAGAGGCGAGACGCTGGAACCCATCCTGGACAAGGAGATGGTGATATGCAATGCTGTTTATACCTTTTAAAATATACGGGCATTACTGTTTTTAATCTGAGTATTAATTATGTGAGCAGAATCCTATGGCTTTTTTTCATCCATCATGTGGATATAGCCCTGGTGGCAATACTGGCTGTAGATACGAAGTAGTGATTCACTCTGAGTTGCTTGCAAGAAACATCCATGTGATTGAAACCCTGCTGACAGATGTCGGCTGTTGATGAAAAGTAGTAATCTGGTGAGCAGGGGCAAGCGGGGTTGGGGGGGGAGTGCCTGAGCCCAACAGGTGGTGGACCCCCATGTGTATGCACACCTTGGTTTGAGTGGCAGTTGTTGGTTTGTCACAAAAGGGTGATAGAATAATAAATGCAGGCTATACTATATATGTTTTCTTTTCTTAAGGCATTTTCTCATAAAGGCTACACTGGAATAGAGTGAAGAACTATTGAGGAGTGATCACAACTGTTGTTAAATTTTGTACAATGCCAGTATAAGCGTCCATTTCAAACCTTGTACACACTAGATTGACTTTGGAGAATATACAGGCCTCAGAAGCACAACGACTTCCCTCTTACTCTCCCTGGGGACTATATATATATATATATATATATATATATATATATATATATATATATATATATATATATATATATATATATATATATATATATATATATATATATAGTTAGTAATGGTCAAGTCTAGGAGAACTCATGGAGAAGCATGTGATTTACTTCATCAGCTGATAGATTTACAAAGCTCTATTTTCTGTGATCACATTCTGCTTAAGCACATGATCATGACTAGCAAATCGGAGACTTACATATCTATCACCTGACCAAACTGATCACATGCTTCTCCATGAATTTTCCTAGACATAACTATCACACATACACACATGCGCGTCTCATTAAGTCAGAACCAGGCAATATATTGTCAAAATGGTAGGGAGGTAGGGACAGTTTGAATACGGAGATATGCAATCAGAGTGAAGGGAGACTCCATTCACCATGTTGAAATCCACTTTATAGGATTCTGCTCACATATTACATAGGGGATACATGATTAAGGCGCAGAATTTGATTTAAAAAAACAAAACCATGAAGTCCATTTTGCAATATCTGTCCTAGTTAAAAGTTATGATTGAGGAAACTCAGCATTCTTAGTTGGTGATCAATTATGTGCAAATCATGTTATGTTTCTGTCATTGCTGGTGTGCAGTGGTTGTTAAGGATAAGATGCCAATGGCCAAAAAAGAGAGGACACAGAGCTTCCTCCTAGATGTCAGCTGTACATTTGCTGAAATTGCCAGCAACTTCAACCAGCGACACCCTGACCAGAAACAAGTCATGGATAGTAATGTCTGGCGATGGAAAAGGAAGTTTCAAGCCAAAACATCAACGGCAGATAAGCCCCATTCCAGCTGACCCTACACAAGTGGAGTTCAAACAAATAATGTATTATTGTCTTTTCACAATCAACTTTTAACCTATCATAAATATTGCAGAATGGACTTTACAAGTACACAACTCCTGTCCCTTTTGAAAAACGCGAGCTGAGTCTAATACCGCCTATACCAGCCTTTCTCAACCAGCCCCCCCCCATCCCCCAGGGAATAAGACAGGCTTAATATTCATATTATATTAATATCTAGAATGTTAGGGGTGCTCAGAACATGTTTCTAGGCGAGTATTAAAAAAGTCAGTTTTTTTTTAATTGTGCCCAGCACAAACTGAATTTGTGAACCATTTCAACCAGGTTCGAATGCCACAGTAGAGTGGTGCATGTTGTGTGAGGAAAGTAAGCACTCTACATTCCAGCCTTATGAGAGACATGCTGGCCTCAGAAGTACACCTTATCAGCATATTCAAACAACATTTTGTTCAAGGGTAGGAAAAGCTATCAAAAGAAGCTAACTTTGCCACTAGAAAAACTGGTTTCCAACTACATTATGCGCTTCGGAAATGTTATTCATCATGTGCGTGTGGAGCTAATTGCAAAGTATTCAGCTCTGCTAGAACCTGTGGCTAATACCGTACAATCAAAAATATGAATGTTATGGGTGGAAAACATAAAAAGAATGTCAAGGTTTGTGAGAAGACATCATAAAACAGCACATGTTTTATGCCAAGTTATTTTGTTGACCACCAGTATTCTAGCTCAAAATATTGGCAGTGGACTGCAAATACTGAGGACTGTAAGACTGCATAGATAGCAAATTCTGCAGTGTCAACAGCTGAAAAGTTTTGGAAAAGATCACTAATAATTCCTTATCTAACTTATTTTATATCATCATCACTAAAGGAACTATTTCCAAATTACCTGCTTTTTTTCAACTATTATTGCACCCTACTAAGGGCTGGCTTCTCTCTCAAATGCTGCAAGCATGCAGAAAAGCATTTTAGAGCTGTGTTCCCCAACTCTGTCCTCAAGGCCCACCAACAGTGCATGTTTTGTGTAAATCCACAGAGGTAGTAATCAGCTCTGCTGAGACACTAATTACCTCACCTGTGCATGTTTGTGGTTTTCTGCAAGACATGTACTGTTGGTCGGCCTTGAGGACATGGTTGGGGAACTCTGTTTTAAAGCTTTCAGTGGCTTCCGGCATTGCTTCTCAACATGCGTCATTTCATATAGGTGGGGACATTGAGGCGCGGTGCTTAGTGATCCTGGAAGTTCATGCATATGACAGTAAACAATCATGCCGGTTTTGTCCATTCACTTGAATGAACAGCGCAAAAAAAACAACGAGAATCGCGGCCTGTTTAGCTCCTGTGTGAACCTTCTCTCATATGTTAGAAATGTCACTAGAGGATTTTTTTTTTTTATAATTGCTACATTTTGTTTGTGAGGTAGGTCTCCAGTACAAGATTTAAAGGGTGAAGAAAGCAAAGAATGATAACGTGAAGGAGATAAGAGTGGAAAAATTGGTAAAAGAGGCGATTAATTTTTTTTTTTTTGCTCAAAACATGGTCTTCTCATTTTATTTTTCCTAACCATGCACTATGAATAATAGTAAAGGGTGGTTTATTGTCTTGTGCAGAGTGCTTAACAATGACAGAAGACTGGCTGGGCTGTGTATACTGCATCAAAAGATCACACAGGAAATAAAGACTGAAAGAGAAAAGGAAGTTCTGGGAAGGTTTAGCACAGATAAAACATACATTGTTTTTGTGAAAGCCAAAGACTAAGTTCAAAATAAAAAAAAAAACGTTTTTTTTTCAATGAAATATTTTGTTATGCTCCTAGCCTTCAACTTTGAAAAAAACATCTGCTTACCTTACACCATTCAAGCTTGAGTTCAATCCCTGTGTAATTCTCTTTTAGTCTAATGCCTGGTACACATGATGAGATTTTCTGGCAGATTTACTACCAGATCGATTACAGTGGTGTGAAAAACTATTTGCCCCCTTCCTGATTTCTTATTCTTTTGCAAGTTTGTCACACTTAAATGTTTCTGCTCATCAAAAACCGTTAACTATTAGTCAAAGATAACATAATTGAACACAAAATGCAGTTTTAAATTATGGTTTTTATTATTTAGTGAGAAAACAAAATCCAAATCTACATGTCCCTGTGTGAAAAAGTGATTGCCCCCCTTGTTAAAAAATAACTTAACTGTGGTTTATCAAACCTGAGTTCAATTTCTGTAGTCACCCCCAGGCCTGATTACTGCCACACCTGTTTCAATCAAGAGATCACTTAAATAGGAGCTATCTGACACAGAGAAGTAGACCAAAAGCACCTCAAACGCTAGACATCATGCCAAGATCCAAAGACATTCAGGAACAAATGAGAACAAAAGTACTGTAATTGAGAGCTATCAGTCTGGTAAAGGTTATAAAGCCATTTCTAAAGCTTTGGGACTCCAGCGAACCACAGGGAAAGCCATTATCCACAAATGGCAAAAACATGGAACAGTGATGAACCTTCCCAGGAGTGACCTTACCCCAAGAGCGCAGAGAAAACTCATCCAAGAGGCCACAAAAGAATACAGGACAACATCTAAAGAACTGCAGGCCTCACTTGCCTCAATTAAGGTCATTGTTCACGAATCCACCATAAGAAAGAGACTGAGCAAAAACAGCCTGCATGGCAGATATCTAAGGCACAAACCACTTTTAAGCAAAAAGAACATTAAGGCTCGTCTCAATTTTGCTAAAAAACATCTTAATGATTGCCAAGACTTTTGGGAAAATACCTTGTGGACCGACGAGACAAAAGTTGAACTTTTTGGAAGGTGCGTGTCCCGTTACATCTGGCGTAGAAGTAACACAGCATTTCAGCAAAAGAACATCATACCAACAGTAAAATATGGTGGTGGTAGTGTGATGGTCTGGGGTTGTTTTGCTGCTTCAGGACCTGGAAGGCTTGCTGTGATAGATGGAACCATGAATTCTACTGTCTACCAAAAAATCCTGAAGGAGAATGTCCGGCCATCTGTTCGTCAACTCAAGCTGAAGCGATCTTGGGTGCTGCAGCAGGACAATGATCCAAAACACACCAGCAAATCCATCTCTGAATGGCTGAAGAAAAACAAAATAAAGATTTTGGAGTGGCCTAGTCAAAGTCCTGACCTGAATCCTATTGATATGTTGTGGCATGACCTTAAAAAGGTGGTTCGTGCTAGAAAACCCTCAAATAAATCTGAATTACAACAATTCTGCAAAGATGAGTGGGCCAAAATTCCTCCAGAGCGCTGTAAAAGACTTGTTGCAAGTTATCGCAAACGCTTGATTGCAGTTATTGCTGCTAAAGGTGGCCCAGCCAGTTATTAGGTAAAGGGGGCAATTTCTTTTTCACACAGGGCCATGTAGGTTTTGAGTTTTTTCTCACTAAATAATAAAAAACATCATTTAAAACTGCATTTTGTGTTAAATTATGTTATCTTTGACTAATAGTTAACGGTTTTTGATGAGCAGAAACATTTAAGTGTGACAAACATGCAAAAGAATAGGAAATCAGGAAGGGGGCAAATAGTTTTTCACACCACTGTATTTCCAACATATCCGATCTGATTTTCTGATTGATTTTCCATTTACGTCTATGGAAAATCAATCAGAAAATTGATCTGGCAGTAAATCTGCCAAAAAAATCTCATCGTGTGTACCAGGCATTAGATAATTTGCACTCCCCTGGTATGCTAAGTAGCTATGCCCTTAAAGTGACTCCGAGCTCAACAAAAAAATAAAAGTTGTACTCACCAGGGGCTTTCTCCAGCCCAGTGCTGGTCGGGAGGTCCCACGCCGGCGTCCTGGCTCCTCTCCTTCTCCCCGCTCCGGAATGGCTGACAGGCCGCAGCCCGGGCGACACTCTCCCGAGTGTCGGGCTGCTTCTTCCGCATATGACGCGGATTACGTCACACGCCGGCCGCCTCGCGTCATCACGGCGGCCGGCGTGAAAGTACTGCGCATGCGCGCTTTAATCGCGCATGCGCAGTACTTTCACGCCGGCCGCCGTGATGACGCGAGGCGGCCGGCGTGTGACGTAATCCGCGTCATATGCGGAAGAAGCAGCCCGACACTCGGGAGAGTGTCGCCCGGTGTTCCAACATTTTAGCATACCCGACAGAATAGCATACAAATGCTACTGAGCATGTGCAAAGTCATGCAGGGCATACATTAACCCCATAATACCCATCAGCAGGATTAACCTTTTCAACCTCAGTTAGTTGCCTGTGTGCTTATGTGCAATCTCCACTATCCAAGTGGACATAGAGTTAGAATAAAAAATTGTCCGAGCGAAGCGAGGACCGAGCCCGCAGCCCAGCGAGCGAAGCGAGCGGGCAAGGGGACACTGATTCTACTAACAAGGGGTATATCACTTTAAATGTATGCTGTTTTGTCAATGTATGCTAGTTAGTTGGAACACCGGGCTGCGGCCTGTCAGCCATTCCGGAGCGGGGAGAAGGAGAGGAGCCAGGACGCCGGCGTGGGACCTCCCGACCAGCACTGGGCTGGAGAAAGCCCCTGGTGAGTACAACTTTTATTTTTTAGATGAGCTCGGAGTCCCTTTAAAGACCCTGTACCTATGCCCTTGAACACAACTGTTATCACTTTCACTTAATTCACACGTATTCCCTCATTCCTGATGTGGCCTTATGTCATTTGCTGCCTGGTAGCAGTCATAGTTTAATAAATTCATGCTGTATTCAGTCCAAATTGTGAGCATGTGACAGACTTTTATTCCTGTGTAATACAATCCATGTGAGGATTGCAAAGTTTTGTTATCTAATAGAAAGCATTTTTTTTAAACATTCAGTCTAAGTTTGCAAGATCACGTATGTTCTCCATTGTTGCCCTTCCATAGTAAAACAAAGCTCCTAAAGTCCACAATGAAACTGTGGGAAGGTGACCCAGATAGTTGCAACAACCTGCTCTGAATACCTTCACACATGCCAGTGGGCAGAAACAGTTATTTCATTTTTTTGTTAACCCTCCTCCCTTTACCCCAACTAACCTAGTACTGCACTACTACCCCAAACCACCCAAACCTGCATCATACTCACCTTTGTGCTTGTGGCTCCATGACCTCACCATCCAGCTGGAGAGTCCAAGTAGCTAAAGCGCCTCCAAGACTTTTTAGCTCCAACCAGCAACCTCCTTGCTATTCCTCCAACTCCCTACATCTTAGGAATGACTGTTACTCCTACGCCACTGTGCCCCCACCACATTACATCATTGCAGCCAAACACACTCCCTGGCTTGATATACTTGAGGGTAGTTCCATTGCTGCAACAGCAATGCCTTTCCACCAATCAGTGGAGAAGCTAGGGAGGTGAGGGGGAACAAACACCACACCCATTCACTTTGTCACTTGGGAGATGTGGCCCCTATGATGATGTAGCTGCCTGCCTTTAGAAGCCAGCTTGGATCCAGACAGAATCCCAAAAGAGATACAGTATGTTTACTGAAAGTACTGTTGCTGTGTCTTGCCTTGTAAAAGGTTTTACTCTTCCTAAACCAAGCATCTAAAAATTTGTTTAAATGTTACCACAATATGGTCACATCTGCAACTCTGCCAAGCCTCTCTGCTAACTTCCTCCTCATCACCTTTTCAGGTGATGCTGTCTGTCCCAATGTCCAAAGTTTTCATGGTTTATCACTAAAATTTTACAAACCCAGTAAAAGGTTGTGGCCAGTTTTATGCTATAAGCCTTATTTAGCTTTTGTAAGTGGATGTCTGCAAACTCATGATAAATCAGTTTCACTGTAATAGAGAGGGACTGGATTCTCCACTCTCAACACTGACTAACTGCTTCTTACTACATTGTGTACCTCCTTCCTTTGGCCCCGCTGTTCAATTAATGTACATACTTCAGATACTTTACCAAGAAAAACACGTAGATTACAGTCTGTTGGCTTCAGGTTATATTGCCACTAAACATACGCAAAATATTTCACAATGTTAATTGCTTATCATGACGAGAAATGTTCTCTGTTTTCTGTATGATCTATGTAAGCTATTTGTACCTTAGCAACAAAATGTTTATGCAACGCAGCAAAATGTAGCAGTTTACTGTATATACTCGAGTATAAGTCTAGACATTTAAGTCTGATTGGGGGGGGGGGGAATACTGGGCTGCATAAAAGGGAGTGAATACTTGCAGCACTTGGGGGCCTGGAGGAGTTATAGGCTGCACTTAAAGGATACCAGAGCCCAAACGCAGATGAGAAACGGGGGGAGCAGGCATGTATGGTGAGCTGTCCTGATGCTCACCGCTCCTCACGTTCTCCTTTCTGCCACCTGTTCTCCTTTCTGCCACTCCTGTAGCTGCAATTGCTCCCATCTTCTGGATGGCCGGGTCGGGAGTATTGCGGCTTTCTGGCTGGGCTGTTTCGTGCTATAGCATGCAACCTCTGCCGACAAGCATACATCAGTATGGGAGCCCCCAGCCGGGTCGCTCTGCTCATGCGTGTAAAGTCACACCCCCATTTCTCATCTGTGTTTGGGCTCTGGTATCCTTGTAAGGGACAGGAGGGGTTAATGGCTGCAATACTGTATGCAGTGCAGTCATTAACCCCTCCGGAGCCCCAAGTGCAGCCATTAACTTTGCTGTCTAGACTTATAGTTGAGTCAATAAAAAATTCCAGCTTAAGAGGGTTGTATATTGGAGTCGACTTATACATGAGGTCAACTTGTATTCAAGTATATACATTACTTTCATGTGCCATAATGCAAATGTTCTTTTGTTGGATTCCTTTATTAATATAAAACCATGTAAAATAATAATAATAATAATGGGCCCCATCCATTTCCCTTTTTCTCCTAACTGTTCTCCTAGGAGATAATATTTCATCTTCTGTTTAAAATAATTTTCAGCACTCAGCAACTGAAAAGGTACCAAAACGTAGGTGAAAAAGCACTGCCAAAATTATTGCTTGCTGATGGTTTAAAGACATTTTATTGCTAGATGTGAAAATATTACCTACGAGAAAACTTTGAAATAAAGGTGAATTGGATTGGGCCCAATATATTTTCTGGTTTGCTGTACCTACTTGAATTACCTTACTCAAATTAAAACAGTGTAAGGCATACTTTTTATTTTATTTGTTTTGCATTGCAAGATTTAATAGACTGGTGTTTTATATATGCAACTAAGGCAGTCAAACTGCAGTAAACGTAAGACAGACTCTTCTGAAAAGTACAGTAAACAGAAAAAAATCACATGCTAAAAATCTCAAAGCTTAAAACTTGTACACAGGTTAGACGGTTCTACACTAAGGCAGCTGGCCGGGGCCACTTCTGCAGAGAATCTAGCATGTGTAAAGCAGCCCAAACCTGCCTCATGAATAGTAAGCAGTGTCTGGCCAAGAGCATTGTTCTCCTCACTCCCTCCACCTTCTCCGTACCACTTCATTGTCTGCCACTTTGTTGGATCGCCTCCCCTCTGCATAGCAACAGAATCTGCACTTTTACTATTTTGTACATTTGACAGAATTAATGCTACTATACATAAAACCCCCACCAACTCAACATGTTTCATTCCCTCAAAGGAAGGCTTCATCAGGGAAAGAAAGTGCCCATTGCTAAGGGTGCAAGTGCATAGTGCAGAAACAGCATTCAAATATACATTTCAATAGAGATAAAATAGATCGGAGCAACATGCAGAACAGTATTTAGAGCAAGAGAGCATGACGCGCTCTGATCTCTTGTATCTCTATTGAAAATGTATATTTGAATGCTGTTTTTGCACTATGCATTTGCACCCTTAGCAATGGGCACTTTCTTCCTCTTCCAAAGCCTTCCTTTGAAGGGGTGAAACATGTTGGGTTGGTGAGGTTTTATGTAAATAGTAGCATTTATTCTGTCGAGGGTACAGTGATCCTAGTCCAAATAGGCATTTCTTATTGCAAAGCATATGGGGATCCAGAACAAACCTTGACCCTGTTCCTTGATTTTGATCAAGTTCAATATAATACTGCAGCTTAGTTTTTAATTATCTTTAATAAAAGTTATGTTTTATCAGAATAATCAATGCATGGATGGCCAGCTAAGAACAACAGTGTCCTATTGAATTCTACAGAGACAGGGCAGGGGAAAGGCACATTTCTTGCAGCTACTGCTCTCAAGCACAAATTAGGATATTTAAAACTTTAGTTCACTCTCCCAGATGTTTAATTTTTAGCAAATAAAGTACATAAGAAACTGTTATGACACAATTTTCATATTGAATGCATCTGTTCAAAATAAATTCCTTTGAGAAGTAATTTGATCCTCCATCTACTTGAAACATACCAAGAGAGTGAGTGGGTGCTGTCCATCTGCTGAACAAGTCTTCCTCCTTAGCACAGAGCAAACCACCTGAGTGACCCCACACCAACACCCAAATACAGAGACTACTATCTTCATTCTCTAATAAACAGTGTCCTCTTCCTGACTTCTGTGCTAATGAGAAACTTGGTGAGATGAGAGAAACTTGTGAGGTCCCTATAGAGAATGATGGGAAACACCAAAGCCTTTGCCATTCTCTACATAAAAAAAGCATGGCTATTTGCTCTATATAAACAACCAAAGCTGCAGTCTTCAGGGGCAGAAAGTGAGAGTGCACAGCAGGTGACAGGCAGCTCCAAGCTAAGGACTGATGTTTACATAACGGCTATTTTCACGTACACGTATAGGGATATGTTCACGCTGGAAGTTCATTAATCCTTTAAAGTGGACCTGAACTCAGAACTTCCTCTCTGCTCTAAAAGATACGCAGCTGATACATATCCTGCAACAAATCTGCACTGTTTCTACTTCCTGCTTTTATGGAAGCAGACATATTGTTAACATCCTGTGCTTTCAAGTGAGCTTATCTGCCGTGGCAGTCAGGTGACATGGGGAGAGATCAAATTACAACTTGTGATTGGACACAAATTGGGGGAATTAGACAGGCTAAACTTTCTAAATACATACAGGGTGCATTTCTGCATGTTTTCCTTCTGTCCTGTGCTCAGTTCTGTGTCTGAGCTCTGTCCTGAGCTCAGGTCCACTTTAAATGCATTTTCTAAAGATTGGCATGGCACAGTGGCATAGTGGATAGCACTCCTGCCTTGCAGTGCTGGGTTCCTGGTTTCAATCCCAGCTAGGAGGTCTGCATAGAGTTTATATGTTCTTCCTGTGCCTGCATGGTTTTTGTCCAGGCAATCTGGTTTCCTCCCACATCCCAAAAAACATACAGATTCGCTAACTGACTTCCATCTGAGGGACAGTTAGTGACAAGACTATACTGTAAACCCTCTATAAAGTGCTGGGTAAGATGAATAATAAAGATGAATTGTAGATAGATGGGCAAATACAGGATGTGTGAAATGTCACCATAAGATGTGTAGTCCTTTCTAGCCGACATAGTACAACATAAGGACACGTGTGCTCTAGCCTTTCCTTGTTGAGCAATACAATGTGGGCTCAGCTTGTTAATGGGAAAATGCAATCAACAGCTAAACTGATCTCCTTTCCTTCCAGTTCTACAGAATATACTGGAACAATTTAGCACATTCTCTGGATACTTAATAAATACCTCAAGATTCAGAAGCTTTAAGCTATAAATGGACAAACAAGCCATTAGCACAGCGTCACCATTCAGGTGGAAAGAATGTATTTTAGCATACCAAGGTATTAACTTGACCTCAGAAATACCAGCATTGTATGAAAATAACTATGTTCTTCTGTTGAAAAGTCTGTTAAAAATGCAATATGATGACCTTGAAAAGTGGGGAAAAGACAATTATAGGCTGTTTTAGGCAGATTAATTAAAAGAAAATTAAAAGAAAATTAATTTACTTTTCTCATTATGCTTCGTATGTAGATCCATCCTGATTGTGTTCTCTAAACAAGAAGCTGAACTATTGCAAAAATGGATAGAAAAGGTTCTCTGCAGAGGGAGGAGAGTGAGTGTTAAAGAGACTCTGTAACACAATTTAAGCCTTATTTCTTCTATCCTATAAGTTCCTATACCTGTTCTAATGTTGTCTGGATTAGTGCAGCCTTTTCTAGTTGCACTGTCTTTGTAATATATCTAATCTTCTTTTCTTTGTCAAGCTTTGTCGACCCAGAGAGGAATGCACTGCCTCTGCTGTGATAGGGAGAAGTTATGCATGCCCCCTCCAGGCTCTCTGTGTGTGCTTTGTTTATCCCTCACAGACAGGTCTTTGCTCTCAATTTCAGCTTGTCTGCAGGGGGGAGGGAGCTGCCAATGCTGAGAAACTGTGATAATCCCTGACTGGAGTGCAGAAAATTCACTATGTAATAAAAACTTGTAGTATACTGTAACATGATATATACAGGGGTTGGACAAAATAATGGAAACACCTAACATTTTGGCATCATAATCTTTGAACATGTTTTAAGCAATCAAAACTTGACATATGTTAATTTTTTTTGTTTATTATTTTTGTTATTTGATATGTTTAATTAAAATAACAGGTTTTTTTTTTTACAGATATTTAAACCAAAGTTGCTTTTAATTTATAAAAATGGCAGATCTCTCAGACTTTCAAAGAGGCCAAATTGCTGGTGCTCGTATGGCAGGTGCTACTGTAACAGAAACTGCCCGAATGCTTGGCATTTCAAGAGGTACTGTCTCAAAAGTAATGACTGCATTTGAAAGAGAAGGAAAAACGTCCTCAGCAAAGCACAGTTGTGGCCGAAAGTCAAAGCTGTCTGAGAGAGACCGTAGGACTCTAAATCAAATTATTAGAAAAGCTTGCAAGACCACAGCTCCTAAAATCACTGCAGAGCTGAATGAACACCTACAGAACCCAGTTTCCACCAAAACTGTTTGTCGGGAGCTGCACAAATCTGGATTCCAAGGATGAACTGCAATTAGAAAACCTCTGCTCTTTAAGACAAATTTTTCAAAGCGTTTAGAGTGGTGTAGAAACCACCAGAATTGGTCCCTCGAACAGTGGAAAAATGTGATTTTCTCTAACGAATCATTGTTTACCTTATTTCCGACCTCCGGCCGAGTGTACGTTTGGAGACAGCTGAAAGAAGCATTTCAGCCGGACTGCCTTCTCCCAACCATAAAACATGGCGGGGGTTCTGTGATGATCTGGAGTGCTATTTCCTGGAAATCCGCCAGGCCAATGATTTCCCTTCATGGAAGAATTAACAGCCTAACGGGAATGCCATCTTTCAAGATCATAATGCCCCAATCCATACAGCTAGAATTGTTAAATAATGGCATGAGGAACATTCTAATGAAGTTGAGCATCTCATCTGGCCACCACAATCCCCAGACTTCAACATTATTGAGCATTTATGGTCGTTATTAGAGATTCAAGTAAGAAGTCGCCATTGTCTCTAAAAGAACTGGAGGGTGTTTTAACTGAAGAATGGGCTAAAATTCCTTTGGAAACAATTCACAATTTGTATGAATTAATACTTCGGAGAATTGAGGCTGTAATTGCCGCAAAAGGTGGACCTACACCATATTACAATATATTTTGTTAATTTTCAAGGTGTTTCCATTATTTTGTCCAACCTCTGTATATATATATATGTATATATATATATATATATATATATAAATATATATATATATGTGTGTGTATGTATGTGTGTATGTATGTATGTATGTACATATGTATGTATGTATGTATAAATGATATATATATATATACACACATATATATATATATATATATATATATATATATATATATATATACACACATACATTACTTTCTGGTTAAAACTGCCTAAAACTGGCGATTAAAAGCCAGGATCACAGCGAGGAGCAGCGGAAACGGCAAAGAGGGATCCAGGAGATCACAGTGACTCGATTGGTATGTTTTTATTGTATAAATCGGACAGTACAGATTCTCTTTAAAGGGAAGGTTCAAGCAAAATAAAAAAATGAGTTTCACATACCTGGGGCTTCTACCATCCCCATGCAGCCATCCTGTGCCCTCGTAGTCACTCACTGCGGCTCCAGTCCCCCGCTGGCAGCTTGCCGACCTTGGAGGTCGACGGGCCGCATTGCGTACATTTTTACGCAATCCCGCTAGTGCAGGAACATTAACACATACATTTTTACGCGTTACTGGCTTAATGCGTAAATTTTTACGCATTGAACCAGTAATGTGCAAAAATGTATGTGTTAATGTTCCTGCACTAGCGGGAATGCGTAAAAATGTACGCAATGCGGCCCGCTTTCAGCGAGGGACTGGAGCAGCAGTGAGTGACTACGAGGGCACAGGATGGCTGCATGGGGCTGGTAGAAGCCCCAGGTAAGTGAAACTCATTTTTTTATTTTTCTTGGACCTTCCCTTTAAAGAGACACTGAAACGAAAAAAAAATATATGATATAATGAATTGGTTGTGTACTATGAATAATTACTAGAAGATTAGCAGCAAAGAAAATATTCTCATATTTTTATTTTCAGGTATATAGTGTTTTTTCTAACATTGCATCACTCTATAATATGTGCAGATTACACAACACTCAGCATTCAAAATGAGTCTTTCAGAGCAGTCTGTGAAGTAATGAACTCTCCTCTAGCAGAGGAAAAGTAAACAGTTCAATTACAGTTGAGATAATGAAAGTCAGATAACAGCCCTCTCCACGACTAAGTTAGTCGGAGAGCTTAATAGCTTTTTTGCAACTCTTCCTGTACTGGAAACAATTAGACTGATGTATCTGATCTTAATGTTTTTTTTCTTAGCTGTACTACACATACAAATCATAGTATCATCATTTTTTTTCGCTTCAGTGTCTCTTTAAGATGGAATTCAAGAGGGTGAAGGATTTTGCCAATGATTTACAACTTTTTAAAATCCACAAATATTACATTTCCATGCATCAGTATTGCAGCCAAATGGGTACACACTGAGTAAAAGCTTTATTGAGTATACTCACATGGATCAACCAACTACAGTATATAAGACTTACATATGCAAATAACCCTCTTTTGCTATGATATCGTTACAGGTGTGGGATTCCTGCGCCACAAAGTCATTTTTGAAAGGAAAGGTTATCCCTCTTGTGACATTACTAAATAATTAGTTTTTCTCACCTTACGCAGGGCAGATTAAAGGATTGATATAAAGTGGGTTTAGAAACATTGATGGACGGATGCTACCATGTAACATTGGGAGCCATCATATTAAAGGAAACATGAATACTTTAGAAATAATCAACTCCCTAGGCAGATAAGCAATGGATTTCCTAATGTATAGCCATACAGTGGCACATGGATCACCATAGCAGCCATAGTGTGTGCTATGGGGCCCGAAGCCACAGGGGGCCCGGTGTGCATGGCCGGTGGCAGTGATTTCAGGGTCCGCAACAGGGCCCGAGGCCCATGGAGACTCGCACTGCTCCCACCCCCAAAGTGCAGATTATCATCAGCAGAAGCATAAGGGCTGATTCCCACTACAAATTGTGGTAAAATCATGGTGATTTTGCTGGTATTGTGTTTGAATTCTCATTCAGGGAGAAAGTGGCCTTATTCACTATGAAGTTCAGAATATAAAGCCAAGCAAACACCTTAATGGGAAAGTCTCATATATGCAAACTGAACTTTTTATGTGAACACACTGTACATGCCGTATTTCCCCGAAAATAAGACACTGTCTTATATTAATTTTACCCCCAAATAATGTGCTAGGTCTTATTTTTGGGGAGGGCTTAAAATTTTGGCCCCCATCCCAGTAAAGCCCTTCCCTCCTTCGTATGTGCCCTCCAGGGAACCTGGTCCACAAGGCAGCCCCCAGCCCAGTATAGCCCTTCCCTCCCTCCCTCTGCAGAATGGCAAGCGGAGCATTACAGCAGAAGAAACACACGGCTTCCGACGTGGCTGCGATAACCTCTCTCCTCAGCAGCGCCCGGCTTCCTCTGGTTGACAACGGCGGCTCTTGTCATGTATGTGGCGGAATGTGCGTCACATAAAAAGAGCTGACGTTGTCAACCAGAGGAAGCTGGACGCTGCTGAGGAAAGGCGTTAACACTGGCAGGTCATAAGCCAGTAAGTTTCTTCTGCTATAACGTTAATGCTCCGCTCGCCACTCTGCAGACGGAGAGAGGAAGGGAGCGAAGGGGGGACATTGCCAGCTAGGTCTTCTTTTCGGGGGATGCCTTATGTTCCAAGCATGCTTGAAATATAAGATAGACCTTATTTTTGGGGAAGGTCTTATTTTTGGGGAAACACGGTAGTTAACATTTGTCTTGCTATGTGTTTGAAAAACTTGTCATTCATCATGTTGGCTATTACCTGAGATTCTGCTTTCGATAGAATTCTACTTAGATTTTTAAAAATGTTTATAGTGTTTTTAAGGATTCCGGAGGCACTTGGCCTGCATTTGGCAAATTGTAAGGATACAAAACACAATTCACTACTGCAGTATTGCGAAATCAGTGGGGCCCCCCTGCAAAAAAATTGCAGGCATCTCTCTTACCTAGATTCCTCCTACCCCTGTAAGTAGTTGTGGCCAGTACTCCACCCCAACACATCAACACATGCCGCCACCATATATTTTCCCCTAAAACAAATAATAAGTATTACCTCCCCCTCCCTCCCTCCATAACATCTCTGGCTAAACAAAACTCCTAAAGCAAGTGTTGGTTGTATGAGCAGCTCTCCTCTTCATAATATACCTACGGTAAGTTCCATTTTGCCATCATTGAAAAACAGCCAAAAAAGACATACGTGCACACACACTAAGTCTGTCAAAAAGCATATCCAAATGCATTGATTTTGGGATTATTAGCAGTGTTAACAAACTCTTAAAGTTAAATCTACTTTTTTTCAGTGTAAAAAATAAATAAACAAAACCACTCCGGGCTCTATAGATGACAAGGATTTTAATAAGCATACCTTGTCCTAACGTGCGTATACTGGCACTACGTTCCTAATAGCAAATAATGCATGGGTGTGTCAGTCTGATATGATGAACTTAGCATTCTTTATGCTTTATAAATGTGTCCGATTTTGATATCATACCAAAGCCTGCCATACAGTGGCAACTAAAAACATCTTCCATATCCATTCTTTTTTAATGCTGGGCTCAACTAAAATGCTTGTGCACACGGATATCCTAACTAGACTACTGAAACAACCTTCTCTGCTGTCTGGCTAGTATCGGACCAGTCCATTTGAATTCTGCTGCTCAACTCATCCATCTCTATCTTCTTACAATACAATACAATAACATTTCTATAGCGCTTTTCTCCCATAGGACTCAAAGCGCTTAGGCTCTCTCAGATTCAGTAATTAGTAGGATGAAGTATTCACACAACAAAAGTTATATTTCTGCAAATGCCAGACTAAACAGGTGGGTTTTCAGTCTGGATTTAAACACGTTCTTGCTCCTCATATGCTGCTTTTGATGAGGAAACTAACATTTTTTAGCAGGAGGATAAAATATAAACCTCCATATCTTGCTATCAGACTTGACAAATATAGTTTACATTACTTCTCTTATAGCAGAAATAATGGAGAAGAACTAATGACACATGATCACATGGTGGATTTGTTAACTGTTTTATTGACTGGTCATAAGCATGCAATTATATTTCACTTCTACTTCTATTGGTTAGCTTGAAAAGGAAGAAGTAGTGACTCATCATCATGTGACTGTAAACAGCTATCAGGAACTATCAATTACACAATCACGTGTCCATCCTGGTTACCCATACTGTCTCCTACCACTATAACAGAAATTATAAATTGTGTAGGAGAAATATATTTAACAAACATATGTGTATTTGTGTGTGTGCCTCCATCACTCGAAGACACCTTGACCGATTTCAATGAAACTTGGTGTACAGATCCTTTACTGCCTGAGAAGATATGTTCTGGGGTCTCACATCCCCCCCTGCACACCTGGGCGGAACCACAAACAGCCAATCAGATTTCAGCCATTCACGTCAATGGAAAAAAATGGAAAAGGCTGCCATTCTCACAGTAATAAAGCCAGAGTCCCCAAACTTGGCACAGTTGGTCACTTGGTGACCGAGGTAAAAAATTCAGGGAAAGTGGGAAGAGCATAAAAAACAGTTAATCAAATTTCTGCCATTCATTTTAAATGGGAAAATGTAAACTGCAGCCATTCTTACACTGTTGATCGCAGGGTTTTTTAAACTTGGCGCAGTCGGTCACTGGGTCACTGGGGTAAATATTCATGAAAGTGGGTGGGGCCTACAACAACCAATCAAAATTCACCTATTGGTTTTCAATGGAATATTTAAACTACTGCCATTCTTACACTGGTAATGGCAGAGGCCTCAAATCTGCTAGTCGGTCACTGGGTGACTGGGGTTCAGATTCGCTAAAGGGGATGGAGCCACAATAAGCCAATCAAATTTCTGTGCTTGATAAACTACTTCCATTCTCACCTTATTGATGCTAACGACACCAAAGCTCACAAACTTGGTCATTGAGTGACTGTTGTGTCAAGGTTAGAAAAAGTGGGCAGAGCCAACAACAACCAACTTTTTTAAATGGGAAAATGTAAACTGCAGCCATTCTTACACTGTTAATGGCAGGGTTCTCAAAGTTGGCTCAGTTGGTCATTGGGTGACTGAGATTAATATTCAGAAAGTGGGTGAAGCCTACAACAGCCAATCAAAATTCACCTATTGATTTTGAAGAGGAATATTTAAATTGCTGCTATTCTTACACTGTTAATGGCCTCAAACCTGGTACTGTCGGTCATTGGGTGACTGGGGTTTAAATTCATAAAAAGGGGCAGAGCTACAAACAGCCAATCATATTTGTTTCATTTCAGTTGGAAGATTTAAATTAGTGATGTCAAGGATCCCGAACTTTAAAAACTTGGTCATTGCACTGGAGAGTGCCATAGCAGAACTTTGGCACCTTAGAGAGATTCTCTACTCACAGTGGTCGTCACTCCCCACTAGGATTAAACAAAGTCAAGTCATGCAAGACACAGTTGCGACATGGAAATAAGCCCGTAAATTATTTAGGTTGCAGTGTCTAAATATATGCAGCTTTGGGGACAGCAAGGCTTCATACCTTGGATTACGCATGCGGTTTACGCAAAGTGGGAAGAACTAGGAATAATGAAGTTGGGTAACTTTCTCCATCTGAAGGAAAATAGATGGTATACCTGCAGAGAAATTCAAAACATGTTTGCAATTCCCTCAAGTCACTACCTCATGCATGCCCAACTTAAATCTTTCACTAAAGCAAATCTTGCGAACATAGCAGCAATAGCTACCTTGCCTCCTTTCGACCAGTTTCTGAAACCAGGCCCAACAAAATTATCTCTACCAGACTTGCAGGGAGACCTGACACAACTAAATCTTGCTTCAAAGATTTCCCAAAACTTCAAAAGTTGGGAAAAATGTTTTGATGATGAGTTGCAGGGGGAGAAACTGGTAAAAGGGAACAATACTGTTCACAAGCTTATGGTAAGTGAGAAGTGGAGGGAATCTCACTTAAAATATGCATTTGACATTAAATATAAAATCCCCCCTGAACATTATGTCAATGCATTTTCCTGATTCTGAAATATGCTACAGGTTTGAGGCATTACCTTCTGTTATCAGATATGAAAACTATTGCATCTATTTCAAATGTCTTGTTTATTGTTGTTCTCTTTATGGAAAATATGAAAAACTTGGTCTTTGAGTGTATGTCAAGGTTTGAAAAAGTGGGCGGAGCCAATAACAACCAAATACATACCCGGGCAAAGCCAGGACATCAGCATGTGTATATACAGCTCCCCACCTCTTGTTTCCACCCCATTCCTTTAGATTGTAAGCTCGCAAGGGCAGGGCTCTCACCCTTTTGTGGCATGGAATGTTATTAATCGAATTGCTTGCACACTGTTAGACATATATATATATATATATATATATATATATATATATACATACATATATATATATATATATATATATATATATATATTTTAGTCATCATGTTAAATCAAATTGTAATCAGCAGTGCTGTATCTTGTATCAGTGTTCATATTTGATGTATATCATTGTCTGTATCATTATGTATCCCTTGTTTGTTTTCTTACATTGTACAGCGCCACGGAATATGTTGGCGCTTTATAAATAAATAATAATAATAATACAGTGGGATGCGAAAGTTTGGGCAACCTTGTTAATCGTCATGATTTTCCTGTATAAATCATTGGTTGTTACGATAAAAAAATGAATATATATATCGTATAGGACACACACAGAGTGATATTTGAGAAGTGAAATTAAGTTTATTGGATTTACAGAAAGTGTGCAATAATTGTTTAAACAAAATTAGGCAGGTGCATACATTTGGGCACCACAAAAAAATAAATGAAATCAATATTTAGTAGATCCTCCTTTTGCAGAAATTACAGCCTCTAAACGCTCCCTGTAAGTTCCAATGAAAGCCTGGATTCTGGTTGAAGGTATTTTGGACTATTCCTCTTTACAAAACGTCTCTACTTCATTCAGGTTTAATGGCTTCCGAGCATGGACAGCTCTCTTTAACTCACACCACAGATTTTCAATTATATTCAGGTCCGGGGACTGATATGGCCATTCCAGAACAGTGTGATTGTTCCTCTGCATGAATACCTTAGTGGATTTTGAGCAGTGTTTAGGGTCGTTGTCTTGTTGAAAGATCCAGCCCCAGCGCAGCTTCAGCTTTGTCACTGATGCCTGGACATTGGTCTCCAGAATCTGCTGATACTGAGTGGAATCCATGCGTCCCTCAACTCCCTGCACTGGCCACACAGCCCCACAGCATGATGGAACCACCACCATATTTTACTGTAGGTAGCAGGTGTTTTTCTTGGAATACTGTGTTGTTTTTCCTCCATGCATAACGCCCCTTGTTATGCCCAAATATCTCAATTTTAGTTTCATCAGTCCACAGCACCTTATTCCAAAATGAAGCTGGCTTATCCAACTGTGCTTTAGCATACCTCAAGTGGCTCTGTTTGTGCTGTGGGCGGAGAAAAGGCTTCCTCTGCATCACTCTCGCATACAGCATCTCGTTGTGTAAAGTGTGCCGAATGGTTGAACGATGCACAGTGACTCCATCTGCAGCAAGATGATGTTGTAGGTTTTTGATGCTGGTCTGTAGGTTGACTGACTGTTCTCACCATTCGTTGCTTCTGTTTATCCGAGATTTTTCTTGGTCTGCCACTTCGAGCCTTAACTTAAACTGAGCCTGTGGTCCTCCATTTCCTCAATATGTTCCTAACTGTGAAAACAGACAGCTTAAATCTCTGAGACAGCTTTCTGTGTCCTTCCCCTAAACCATGATGGTGAACAATGTTTGTCTTCAGGTAATTTGAGAGTTGTTTTGAGACCCCTATGTTGCTATTCTTCAGAGAAAATTAAAAGATGAGGGAAACTTACAAGTGACCCCCTAATATACTCTTTCTCATAATTAGATTCACCTGTGTATGTAGGTCAGGAGTCACTGAGCTTACCAAGCCAATTTAAGTTCCAATAATTAGTTCTAAAGGTTTTGGAATCACTAAAATGACAACAGTGCCCAAATGTATGCACCTGCCTAATTTTATTTAAACAATTATTGCGCACTTTCTGTAAATCCAATAAACTTCATTTCACTTCTCAAATATCACTGTGTGTGTTTCCTATATGATATATTAAACTGCGATTTTTTTATCCAACAACCAATGATTTATAGAGGAAAATCATGACGATTAATAAGGTTGCCCAAACTTTCGCATCCCACTGTATATATATATATATATATATATATATATATATATATATATATATATATATATATATATATATATATATATATATATAATATATATATATATATATATATATATATATATATATATATATATATATATATATATATACACACACACACACAGTGGGTTGCAAAAGTATTCGGCCCCCTTGAAGTTTTCCACATTTTGTCATATTACTGCCACAAACATGCATAAATTTTATTGGAATTCCATGTAAAAGACCAATACAAAGTGGTGTACATGTGAGAAGTGGATCGCAAATCATACATCATTCCAAACATTTTTTACAAATAAATAACTGCAAAGTGGGGTGTGCGTAATTATTCGGCTCCCTGAGTCAATACTTTGTAGAACCACCTTTTGCTGCAATTACAGCTGCCAGTCTTTTAGGGTATGTCTCTACCAGCTTTGCACATCTAGAGACTGAAATCCTTGCCCATTCTTCTTTGCAAAACAGCTCCAGCTCAGATTAGATGGACAGCGTTTGTGAACAGCAGTTTTCAGATCTTGACACAGATTCTCGATTGGATTTAGATCTGGACTTTGACTGGGCCATTCTAACACATAGATATGTTTTGTTTTAAACCATTCCATTGTTGCCCTGGCTTTATGTTTAGGGTCATTGTCCTGCTGGAAGGTGAACCTCCGCCCCAGTCTCAAGTCTTTTGCAGTCTCCAAGAGGTTTTCTTCCAAGTTTGCCCTGTATTTGGCTCCATCCATCTTCCCATCAACTCTGACCAGCTTCACTGTCCCTGCTGAAGAGATGCACCCCCGAGCATGATGCTGCCACCACCATATTTGACAATGTGGATTGTGTGTTCAGAGTGATGTGCAGTGTTAGTTTTCCGCCACACACAGCGTTTTGCATTTTGGCCAAAAAGTTCCATTTTGGTCTCATCTGACCAGAGCACCTTCTTCCACATGGTTGCTGTGTCCCCCACATGGCTTGTGGCGAACTGCAAACGGGACTTCTTATGCTTCCTGTTAACAATGCCTTTCTTCTTGCCACTCTTCCATAAAGGCCAACTTTGTACAGTGCATGACTAATAGTTGTCCTATGGACAGAGTCTCCCACCTGAGCTGTAGATCTCTGCAGCTCGTCCAGAGTCACCATGGGCCTCTTAACTGCATTTCTGATCAGCGCTCTCCTTGTTCGGCCTGTGAGTTTAGGCGGATAGCCTTGTCTTGGTAGGTTTACAGTTGTGCCATACTGCTTCCATTTCTGAATGATCGCTTGAACAGTGCTCCGTGGGATGTTCAAGGCTTTGGAAATATTTTTGTAGCCTAAGCCTGCTTTAAATGTCTCAATAACTTGATCCCTGACCTGTCTTATGTGTTCTTTGGACTTCACGGTGTTGTTGCTCCCAATATTCTCTTAGACAACCTCTGAGGCCCTCACAGAGTAGCTGTATTTGTACTGACATTAGATTACACACAGGTGCACTCTGTTTAGTCATTAGCACTCATCAGGCAATGTCTATAGGCAACTGACTGCACTCAGATCAAAGGGGGCCGAATAATTACGCACACACCACTTTGCAGTTATTTATTTGTAAAAAATGTTTGGAATCATGTATGATTTTCGTTCCACTTCTCATGTGTACACCACTTTGTGTTGGTCTTTCATGTGGAATTCCAATAAAATTGATTCATGTTTGTGGCAGTAATATGACAAAATGTGGAAAACTTCAAGGGGGCCGAATACTTTTGCAAGCCACTGTGTATATATATATATCTATATATATATATATATATATATATATATATATATATATATATATATATATACATATATATATATATATATATATATATACACCTTATCACCTTAAAGATTATATATATACACAGTGGGTTGCATTATTATTCGGCCCACACATACATAACCTTAAGGATGACTCAAAAAGGGGTAGGTAGGCACTCAGTATAATTGCAGATTGAAATCGTACCATCGAGTATAGTGCAGGAAGCCTCAGCAGCATCTACGTGCTCAAGACGCATACAGTATAAGCATGGTGACCATATCATACAAAGGAGAGAGTAAAAAGCGTCTGGCACTGTAGCTTTAATTCAACACAGCAGGTGTACAATGAAATGGCAGTGAACATATGCAAAATACAAAGTTCAAGTGATGCTGGTGGTGCTGGTACTTATCGTGCTTCTGCTGAGGGTGGGGAGGCAGCTGTGGGCGCCAGAGGGTGCACGGCCTTACAGCCGTTTCACGTTGGGGTGAGCCTTGCTTCTTCGGAGGCTAATCGTGCCTGCTGTGTTGAATTAAAGCTACAGTGCCAGACGCTTTTTACTCTCTCCTTTGTATGATATAACCTTAAGGATTATTAGTACTAATACGGTGTTTGACCCCCTTTCGCCTTCAGAACTGCCTTAATTCTACGTGGAATTGATTCAACAAGGTGCTGAAAGCATTCTTTTGAAATGTTGGCCCATATTGATAGGATAGCATCTTGCAGTTGATGGAGATTTGTGGGACGCACATCCAGGGCACGAAGCTCCCGCTCTTGCTCCATCACATTCCAAAGATGCTCTATTGGGTTGAGATCTGGTGACTGTGGGGGCCATTTTAGTACAGTGAACTCATGTCATCTTCAAGAAACCAATTCGAAATGATTCAAGCTTTGTGACATGGTGCATTATCCTGCTGGAAGTAGCCATCAGAGGATGGGTACATGGTGGTCATGAAGGGATGGACATGGTCAGAAACAATGCTCAGGTAGCCCGTAGCATTTAAACGATGCCCAATTGGCACTAAGGGGCCTAAAGTGTGCCAAGAAAACATCCCCCACACAATTACAACACCACCACCAGCCTGCACAGTGGTAACAAGGCATGATGGTCCATGTTCTCATTCTGTTTATGCCAAATTCTGACTCTATCGAGACTCATCAGACCAGGCAACATTTTTCCAGTCTTCAACTGTCCAATTTTGGTGAGCTTGTGCAAATTGTAGCCTCTTTTTCCTATTTTTAGTGGAGATGAGTGGTACCCGGTGGGGTCTTCTGCTGTTGTAGCCCATCCGCCTCAAGGTTGTGCGTGTTGTGGCTTCACAAATGCTTTGCTGCATACCTCGGTTGTAACGAGTGGTTATTTCAGTCAACGTTGCTCTTCTATCAGCTTGAATCAGTCTGCCCATTCTCCTCTGACCTCTAGCATCAACAGGGCATTTTCGCCCACAGGACTGCCACATACTGGATGTTTTTCCTTTTTCACACCATTCTTTGTAAACCTTAGAAATGGTTGTGCGTGTAAATCCCAGTAACTGAGCAGATTCTGAAATACTCAGACCGGCCCATCTGGCACCAAGAACCATGCCGCGCTCAAAATTGCTTAAATCACCTTTCTTTCCCATTCTGACATTCAGTTTGGAGTTCAGGAGATTGTCTTGAACAGGACCACACCCCTAAATGCATTGAAGCAACTGCCATGTGACTGGTTGATTAGATAATTGCATTAGTGAGAAATTGCACAGGTGTTCCTAATAATCTTTTAGGTGAGTCTCTCTCTCTCTCTCTCTCTCTCTCTCTCTCTCTCTCTCTCTCTCTCTCTCTCTCTCTCTCTCTCTCTCTCTCTATATATATATATATATATATATATAATATTTGTGCTTATTTAAAATAAATTGATCAGCTTTGCTGTTACAAGAAGAGTGTGTCTGAGTATTCATTTCCCTTTACATCTATGTTTTCTTTTATATCCAATATATTTAGGATCTTTTTCCTTTATTGAAAATCTTAGTTCCCAGTTGAAGGCTGAATTCCAGGCATTCATACAGTAAGCGCCATTTAATCCTGATGTGTATTCATTAAAGAAGCATTAAATGTATTTTATATGCCGCTAGCATAAGCAGTTTCAAAAGAAGCTCTCGGTATAGGAAGGGGAAGTAGCCATGTTGTGCTGCCATTTTAAGGTGGAAATACACTAATTAACCCCTGAGAGAATCATCCATATAATCAGTATTCATGACTGTTTGGTAGAAACCACTCAGGGTTTTACTCAGTATTCACTGAAATATTTAGAACCTGCTACTCTCCCCCGGCCTTCCACTGCTCAGTTTTATAAAATACTATTGATCTGCTGTTTATGCAATTGACTTTTTCCATTATGACTTATCACTTTTTTACTAATGAATTACAGTCAGAATTTCTTCTCTTTATCAACAGATTGCCTTTTTATAAAAATTTTAAAAACAGAATCCTACACTTGGTTAAAAATATTACTTTCACTTTTCCCTACAATCTTATCATGTGAATGTGTTGTCAAAAAGTGTGCTGTACACAACTCTCCTTACAGTGAGATTTTCTTTGATGTACAGAGGATAAAAAATTAATTTTGGTTATAAGCAAACACAGGAGGAAGCTTCTGAGTGCGGATAAACTGGAACAGAACCTCTCCTCAAACGACTTACGAGCTGTGTGGAAAGGGCTCAAGGCCATCACCAACTATAAGCCTCCCCCGCAGCATGCAACACTGAGCGCTGAGCTGGCCGAGAATCTCAGTGAATTCTACTGTAGATTTGAGAACCAGTCTCCCCCACAGGTACGGGCATCTCCCCCTTCCCCTGCCTCTGGGACCCCGAGACCAGACTCGCCCCCTCCACCGGTGAACGAGGCGGATGTTCTGCAACACTTGTTAAGGATAAATGTCAGGAAAGCCTCTGGCCCAGACGGTGTGTCACCAGCCTGCCTGAAAACCAGCGCTCGACAGCTCGCCCCTATTCTTTCATCCATTTTCAACAAGTCCCTTCAGAGCGGTAAAGTCCCTGCTTGCTTCAAGAGGTCCACCATCATTCCTGTCCCCAAAAAGCAGGGAGTCAACGACCTCAACAACTTCAGGCCCGTGGCACTTACATCAGTCATCATGAAAGTTCTTGAAAGTATGGTGCTCCCCCTCCTCAAACTCACCACTGAGGCCCTGCTGGATCAGCATCAGTTTGCATACAGAGCAAACAGGTCCACCGATGACGCCATCAATATCTGCCTGGAGCTCGTCCATGATCACCTGGACAAAACCGGTACATACGCCAGGATCCTCCTTCTGGACTTCAGCTCGGCGTTCAACACCATCAGCCCCAAAATACTTCAGGAGAACCTTGCCGCACTCGGGGTCCACCCCACTCTACGCCTGTGGATCACATACTTCCTCACCAACAGATCCCAGGTCGTAAAGTTAGGCACCATCTCCTCTCAACCTCGGATTACAAATACAGGAGCGCCACAAGGGTGCGTCCTGTCGCCGTTCCTGTTCTCCCTGTACACAAATGCCTGCAGATCCACAGCGGACTCCACCAAAGTGATCCAATTCGCAGACGACACCACCATTGTCGGCCTCATCACTAAAAAAGATGAGGAAGCGTACCGCCACCAGGTTGAGAGCATCTGCCACTGGTGCAGGGAGAACGGGCTGGTCCTAAACACGGCAAAAACCGTTGAGGTGATTGTTGATTTTAGGAAGCACGCAAACACCCCTCCTCCAATCTGTATTGATGACAAAGAAGTTGAAAGAGTTCCCTGTGTCCGACTTCTGGGCACAACCATTTCAAATGACCTGAAGTGGAAGGCCAACACCTCCTGCGTCCAGAGGAAAGCACAGCAGAGGTTATTCTTTCTCCGCCAACTGAAGAAGTTCGGCATGTCCCCAAAACTCCTGACCAGCTTCTACTCCACTACAATTGAATCCGTCCTCTGCTCTTCCATCCCAGTCTGGTATGCCGGCTCCTCCGCCAGCGACAGATACAAACTGCAGAGAGTCATCAGATCAGCGGAAAGAATTATCGGAAAACTGCTACCCGCTCTGGACCTCCTCTACCACTCAAGGCTGTGCTCCAGAGCTTTGAGGATTGCAAATGACCCCTTGCACCCAGGCAACCAGTTCTTCAGCCAGCTGCCTTTAGGCCGGAGGTATCGGTACATCTACACCAGGACCACTAGACACAGGAACAGCTTCTTCCCCTCAGCTGTTAACTCACTGAACTCTCTCCACGCACTCCCCACCACAACGTGACCATGCTGTTTGCCGCTGCACACACACATAGCAGCGCTAACCCCTGCGAAAACTTTTTGAGTTTTTGTAATGATGCAAAAATTGAGTGTCTTTTTGTATGCTTCTCTGTATGTAATGTGTGATATAATGTTGATTCTTCTGACGTATGTGTATGTATATATATCCTACCTGTATCCTGTACGTGCCAAGACCAATTCCGGGCATGACCCAGTCATGCTTGGCGAAAATAAAGATTCTGATTCTGATTCTGAGTAACAGCTTCACTGATCATAGGCAACAAAATGCTTTTTTCACATACAGTACAGACCAAAAGTTTGGACACAAATGGAAACTATAGCATTTGTCCCATAACTGCCTGAACTCTTCCAGGCAAACTTTGTAATTCTAAACAAATATTATCACCAACATCCATTGCTCTTCTGATTCTTCTTAAATCGGCTTCATAACTTTTCATTGGTTAGGGTCGATTTACAGTCTAGCATACTATTCAATAAAAAACCTTACTGGCCATGTAGTTATCCTACCTGCCCTTGTCCTAAAGAAAGTCACCGGTGTAAAATTACCTTCTATTTCACAAAACAGGCAAAGCTGTAAACACAACAAACACAATTGCTAACTTCCAGCTACAGCAATATCCTGCCTCTATCTGGCCAGCAGACGCCAGTCAGCCAATCAGGTGTACTGTCATACACCCTTTGCCTGCTGTACCAAATCTAGCAGGAATTACATAAATTAGCATTCAGGTGGGAGGCTTCGGTTGGACGCAATCGTGAATTGCATCGTTTACAGGGACGCCCTGTGTAGGCACATCTCCCACACGGTCCCCTCCCTAACCACTTACCTGTCAACCGCATCCTAGAAGCTGCAAAAAAGAAATTTAAAATCACAAACACTGGTCCACATGATAGCCCAGGGGCCCCAGGTCTCTCTCACTCGCTGGGGCCCCCAAACCACCATGCGACACCTAGAGGGAAGTGTGGGCAAGCCCTGGACCTCTCACCTCCAGACCTCTCACCTCCAAGCTGTAAACACCACTAATGTATGCGTATGCCATGTCCTGTTGATATGAAGCCATACATACAGTACAGACCAAAAGTTTGGACACACCTTCTCATTCAAAGAGTTTTCTTTATTTTCATGACTATGAACATTGTAGATTCACACTGAAGGCATCCAAACTATAAGTTAACACATGTGGAAGTATAGTACATAACCAAAATGTGTGAAACAACTGAAAATATGTCATATTCTAGGTTCTTCAAAGAAGCCACCTTTTGCTTTGATTACTGCTTTGCACACTCTTGGCATTTTCTTGATGAGCTTCAAGAGGTAGTCACCTGAAATGGTTTTCACTTCACAGGTGTGCCCTGTCAGGTTTAATAAGTGGGATTTCATACCTTATAAATGGGGTTGGGACCATCCTTTGCGTTGTGGAGAAGTCAGGTGGATACACAGCTGATAGTCCTACTGAATAGACTGTTAGAATTTGTATTATGGCAAGAAAAAAGCAGCTAGGTAAAGAAAAATGAGTGGCCATCATTATTTTAAGAAATGAAGGTCAGTCAGTCAGTCCGAAAAAAATTGGGAAAACTTTGAAAGTGTCCCCAAGTGCAGTCTCAAAAACCATCAAACGCTACAAAGAAACTGGCTCACATGCAGACCGCCCCAGGAAAGGAAGACCAAGAGTCACCTCTGCTGCGGAGGATAAGTTTATCCGAGTCACCAGCCTCAGAAATCGCAGGTTAACAGCAGCTCAGATTAGAGACCAGGTCAATGCCACACAGAGTTCTAGTAGCAGACACATCTCTAGAACAACTGTTAAGAGGAGACTGTGTGAATCAGGTCTTAATGGTTGAATATCTGCTAGGAAACCACTGCTAACGACAGGCAACAAGCAGAAGAGACTAGTTTGGGCTAAAGAACATAAGGAATAGACATTAGACTAGTGAAAATCTGTGCTTTGGTCTGATGAGTCCAAATTTGAGATTTTTGGTTCCAACCACCGTGTCTATGTGCGACACAGAAAAGGTGAACGGATGGTCTCTACATGCCTGGCTCCCACCGTGAAGCATGGAGGAGGAGGTGTGATGGTGTGGGGGTGCTTTGCTGGTGACACTGTTGGGGATTTATTCAAAATTGAAGGTATACTGAACCAGCATGGCTACCACAGCATCTTGCAGTGGCATGCTATTCCATCCGGTTTGCGTTTAGTTGGACCATGATTTATTTTTCAACAGGACATGACCCCAAACACACCTCCAGGCTGTGTAAGGGCTATTTGACCAGAAAGGAGAGTGATAGAGTGCTGCGCCAGATGACCTGGCCTCCACAGTCACCAGACCTGAACCCAATCGAGATGGTTTGGGGTGAGCTGGACCGCAGAGTGAAGGCAAAAGGGCCAACAAGTGCTAAGCATCTCTGGGAACTCCTTCAAGACTGTTGGAAGACCATTTCAGGTGACTACCTCTTGAAGCTCATCAAAAGAATGCCAAGAGTGTGCAAAGCAGTAATCAAAGCTAAAGGTGGCTACTTTGAAGAACCTAGAATATGACATATTTTCAGTTGTTTCACACTTTGTGGTTATGTACTATACTTCCACATGTGTTAATTCATATTTTGGATGCCTTCAGTGTGAATCTACAATGTTCATAGTCATGAAAATAAAGAAAACTCTTTGAATGAGAAGGTGTGTCCAAACTTTTGGTCTGTACTGTATGTATGGCTTCATATCAACAGGTCATGACATACGCATGCATTAGTGGTGTTTACAGCTTTGCCTGTTTTGTGATAAGAAGGTAATTTTACACCGGTGACTTTCTTTAGGACAAGGGCAGGTAGGATAACTACATGGCCAGTAAGGTTTTTTATTGAATAGTATGCTAGACTGTAAATCCACCCTAACCAATGAAAAGTTATGAAGCCGATTTAAGAAGAATCAGAAGAGCAATGGATGTTGGTGATAATATTTGTTTAGAATTACAAAGTTTGCCTGAAAGAGTTCAGGCAGTTATGGGACAAATGCTATAGTTTCCATTTGTGACTGTTGGCCTTTTTTTATTCAGCAATGATATGGGGTGATATTAATAATCTCCACTAGGCTCATTAAAAGCATCTTTCTGGGCAACAAACTCATTTGAAATCTTTTATATCAATAAAGCTGTGCACACAAGGTTTTTTTCAAAGCCTGAAATGCTTATTCCGTCTCTGATGTCCACTTTAACAAAACCTGACGTAAAGAATAAGAAAAAATAGCAGTAAGACCAGTAAGACTGCATTTCCAGCAGAATGCAGTATTATGGCTGAATTTTGCAAAAAGAAAGCTTTATGAGTTCTATTGAGTCCCATTGTGATCCTGCATCTGGTAAGCTTTGTACACATGCTAGAAACAACTTGACATTCATTCTGTGAGATCCTGGATGAGAATCTAGTTTGTGTACACCTGCCTAACAACGTTGTTTAGGGATGGATCACTACATAGCAAGCAACAAACAGGTACAATTTTTCCAATTTAACTGCTTCACCAGACACTGCTTGCTCGTGCACCACCCTATTGTCCCTCCACTTCTCTTCATAGAACAGCATATTCTGCTTGGCTACAGTTGAACAGTGTGCCTGAACAGCACTCATGCCCTTGAAATGTCACTCAAATTTGTTAAGGATGACATTTATTTAACATGTTTACAGATCTTTAATAGCACAAGAGCAGGAATGCGTACCATATGATAATTTTCACTGGCCCCCACACCACAGCAGAGATCACATAGAGGGAAGAGGAGGGGCCTTAATCATTAAAACCTGCTGGTCTAAGGTGAGTTACTGGAACACAAGCTTAATTTTCACAAAATAATACATAGAGTAAGTAAGGCTACTATAAATACCACTTGCCAGCTAGTTTACATTTATTTAGAGTGAGGGTCCATACACATGCAAGATTTAAATTGGCACAAACAAAAGAAAGATGTCAATCAAACTGCATTATCTGGCAAAAAAATAAATAAATAATAATAAGTCGTTTAAAGGGCAACTGAAGCAAGAAGGATATGGAGGCTGCCATATTTATTTCCTTTTAAGCAATACCAGTTGCCTGGCTATCCTGCTAATCCTTAACCTCTAAGGGCTCTTTCACACCAGACGCTAGTTTCAGCGTTTTACAGCCAAGACCATAGTTGGCGTTTTCCAAGGTAAAATAAAAGTCCATAGACTTTCATTTTACCTTTCACACTTACAGCAGCTTTTTTGGGCGTTGCGTTTTGAAGCTCCCTGGAGCTTTTTCAAAGCTGTTTACAGCCGAAGTTGGCTTTTCGCGTTTCAACGATACTCAATGGAAAAAGCCAACTACAGCGTTTTCAAAGCGTTTTACAGCTGACTTGTTGACTTATTTTTAAAGAAAAGAAAAAAAAAACATTTTCATATGAGCTGTAAAACGCTTTGAAAACGCTATGTATTGGCGTTAAGCAAAAGGCAGCATTTCAGCCTTTTCTACCGCAGCCTCTAGTGTGAAAGAGCCCTAATACTTTTAGCCATAAACCCTGAACAAGCATGCAGCAGATCAGGTGTTTCTGACATCATTGTCAGATCTGAAAGATTAGCTTCATGCTTGTTTCTGGCATTATTCAGACACTACTGCATCCTAATAGACAAGCAGGACTGCCAGGCAACTGGTATTGTATAAAAGTAAATAAATATGGCAGCCTCCATATATTTCCCACTTCAGTTGTCCTGTACACACACCAAAATTTCGAACAGGTATGTTGTTCGAAAACTGCACGCGCTGGCAGAAGTGACATATCACACGACATATGCATGCTCTGGAACTAAGAGTGACGAAATGTCATTTGAACAACATTGTACACATTGTCAGACAGCGTGATATCTGCCCAATAATTGAAAGAATCGATCCGCCAGTTGGATTGGCCTGAATACGTGATATTGGTAATTCGTCACTGTTGCTTGGCTACACTTTCATACTGATTGTCATCTGACATGGAAATATCTGTTTTTTGGACATTACAAATTACTTTGATCTGCCATGTTTACAAGGCTTGAAGGGAACCTGAACTGAAAAAAATTATTTAAAATAAACACATGATATACGTGCAAGTGAGTATTGCATACTTATGTCATCGTCAGTTCCTCTCAGAAACTCATCATTTTTTTCTTACAGTGATCCTTTCCAGTTCTGACAATATTTTGTCAGAACTGAAATATACCAGTTGCTGTCAGTTATATATCAGCTGCTGTCAGTTACAACTGAATGTGCAAGGTAATGTCCATGTTTCCTTATGGCTCAAGTGGGCGATATTACAGTTTAACAGTGTGCTGACCAGGAAGCTGTTATGGGGTAATGACCATTTTCAAAATGGAGGACAGAGAATTCCATTGATCACAGTGTACAAATGGGATGCAGGAGAGGAGAAAGAGATTGATGAGGGGACTTCACAGGAGGTAAGTATGACATGTGTATGTTTATTTTGACTTTTAATTTTCAATTCAGGTTCTCTTTAAGCTAATGAGGCTTCCCTGTCCTCCTCAGCAGAGGCAATTCAGCGATGGGACCCCCGAAAGTTTGCTTGTCAGAGCTGTGCGCATTGGCACTAGCAGCACTAGTAGCTCTCTGCTTGGGCTCCAGCGAAAATAGCCAAGCCCGATCAGGTCCGCTCCACTGAGCCGTCTGTGCCTGTGCAGTCCTTATCGGGCTTGGCTATTTCCGCTGGAGCCCGAGTGGAGAGCCACTAGTGAGCCTGCACAGGCAGGCCACTGTTATTGTTGTGGACTGTTTAGGGTTCTTGATGCCGGCTAGCTGAGGAGGACGGAGGAAGCCTCATTAGGATCCAGAGGCTTTCACCTCTCAAGGTAAGTAACAGTTTTTATATTCTTATAAAGTTAAAGATTCTCTAGTGAAATTACAATCTGGTATTACATACATCAAAAAAATTATGTTATTTATTGCCAATAGAGTTAGCCTGTTTGCATTTCTTCCATGCTAATGCCATCTTGTAAAACTCCCCCCAGCTCAGAGTACTGCATTGCTAGGAGCTGTCATAACATGGATAAAGCATAGCAACAAATTGCATGCGACAATTGTATGATATTCAGATGGTTAGTTGTATTTATGTTGTTACAAACTTGAAAAAAGCTTTGAAACAAATGAATTCCAATAATTGAAGTAATGATTCTGTCTACTATGCTTACAGAGGCCTGGGGATTTAATTGATAATTTTCCCAGCAAAATGAAACACAGTCTATAAACCCCTTCTATAACTTGATTAAATAACTGTCAGTACAGGTTTTTATGGTGTGGCTAATCCTTTAGAACACAGTGAACATTTTCCACTTAAAAGAGACATTGAAGCGAAAAAAAAGTTATGATATTATGATTTGTATGTGTAGTACAGCTAAGAAATAAAACATTAAGATCAGATACATTAGTCTAATTGTTTCCAGTACAGGAAGAGTTAAAGAGAATCTGTATTGTTAAAATCGCACAAAAGTAAACATACCAGTGCGTTAGGGGACATCTCCTATTACCCTATTACACAATTTCGCCGCTCCTCGCCGCATTAAAAGTGGTTAAAAACAGTTTTAAAAAGTTTGTTTATAAACAAACAAAATGGCCACCAAAACAGGAAGTAGGTTGATGTACAGTATGTCCACACATAGAAAATACGTCCATACACAAGCAGGCTGTATACAGCCTTCCTTTTGAATCTCAAGAGATCATTTGTGTGTTTCTTTCCCCCTGCATCTCTCATGCACTGACGTTTCAGGCTGCTTGTTTCTTCCTGCAAACAGCTTTGCCCTTGTTTGTAATTCTTCGGTATGTGAAAGCCCAGCCAGCTCAGAGGAGGATTTATCCAGCTTGTAAAAGATAAGAGAGAATCTGCCCTAATCTAAATAATACACAGGCAGTGTGCATAGAGGGGCCTGGAAGGGGGAGTTCATAGCAGAACCACAACACAGATGAACTTGGCAGCCTTCCAGACACAGGCTGACAAGTCTGACAAGAGAGAGATAAGTTGATTTATTACAGAGACTGTGATAGCAGAAAGTGCTGCAGTAAGCCAGAGCACATTAGAATAGCTTTTTGAACTTGTAGGATGATAAAAAACAGGATGCAATTTTTGTTACGGAGTCTCTGTAAGCTGGCCATACACTGGCCCGATTTGCCGCCGTTTCGACAGCAGATTCGATCACTGGGATCGAATCTGCTGCCAATCGTTCGCGCTACACGCCGAATTTCGATCTATTTCGTCCGATCCCGTCGATCGCTCCGTGCGGAAAATTACCGTCGATCGCCCGCGGGTAGGGAGCGCGTCGCTAGCGGCGTTCGAGTGCCCAACGACCGACGCAATAGAGCGGCAATACATTACCTGCTCCGCCGGCGAGACTGCCCCCGGTCACCGCTGCTCCATCTCCGCTCTGGTCTCCGGCATGCTTCAGTTGCTCCTGCCCGGCAGGAAGTTTAAACAGTAGAGGGCGCTCTACTGTTTAAACTTCTTGCCGGGCTGGAAGAAGTAAAGCATGCCGGACCTGGAGACCAGAGCGGAGACGGAGCAGCCGTGACCGGGGGCAGTCGTGCCAGCGGAGCAGGTAATGTATTCGGGCATGATGCGGGCATGCGGGCGGGGGGGGGGGGGGGGGAGCGGCGGCAGCAGCACCACCACCACCACAACAGATTGTGAACGATTTCAGGCTGAAATCGGTTCACAATCTGTTTGCAGTAAAGGTAGCCATACGATCCCTCTCTGATCAGATTCAATCAGAGAGGGATCTATCTGTTGGTCGAATCTGATGGCAAATCGACCAGTGTATGGCTACCTTTAAGAAGCTCCAGTTGTTATCTCTATGCAATAAAGCCATTAAGCTCTACGACTTTGAAAGTCGTGGAAAGGGCTGTCTTCTGACTTTTATTATATCAACTGTTTTCTTTTTCTCTGCCAGAGGAGAGGTCATTAGTTCACAGACTGCTCTAAAAGAATCATTTTGAATGCTGAGTGTTGTGTAATCTGCACATATTAGTGAATGATGCAATGTTAGAAAAAACACTATATACCTGAAAATAAAAATATGAGAATATTTTCTTTGCTGCTAATCTTCTAGTAATTGTTCATACTACACAACCAATTCATTATATCATATATTTTTTTTCGCTTCAGTGTCTCTTTAAGGGCTTGTTCACACCTTGGGCATTTTGTGTTTTTTTTTTGAGTGTCGGTGATTTTAAAAAAGCCCTAAAATCACTTGTGCAATGAATCCTTATGGGATAGTTCATATCAGCACATTTCCTCTGGTTTCCGCTCAGCTAAGCACTGCCTGTACCCTTTTTAGAGCGTTTTTGCTACAACGGAAGGTATAGGAAAGGCGCAAAATGCTAAAAAAATTGCTTTATGCAGCGATTGTGTTCACGCTTTTAATAATAAATACATTGGGCTTGATTAACTAAGACAAATAGCATGCCTTATCCGAGTTAACACGCCTTATCAGCGATAACACGCCTTATAAAAATTAACACGCCTTATTAAAGATAACACACTTTATCAGAGTAGCATAGGGAGCTCTACAAACGTATGCCTGCTAAATGGCAATGAGGAGAGCTCCACTCGTCCTGCCCTCAGCCTCTGCAGGTTCATAGCACTCGCTATGCTACTCTGATAAGGCGTGTTATCTCTGAAAAGGCATGTTAACTCAGGATAAGACATGCTATTTGTCTTAGGTAATCAAGCCCATTGTATTTATTCTTTTCCGGGTCAAAGAGTTCACTTCCTGACTCGTGTCAGGAAATGAAAACATTTTTTTATAGTGGCTGAATAGAGTACTGGTTAAGGGCGCTGCATTTGACATGGGAGACCAGGGTTCGAATCCTGGCTACGGTCAGTACCTATTCAGTAAGGAGTTCAAGGCAAGACTCCCTAACACTGCAGGGTGGCCTCCTGAGCGCGTCCCAGTGGCTGCAGCTCTTGAGCGCTTTGAGTCCAACAGGAGAAAAGCGCTATATAAATGTTCGGATTATTATTATTAATCACTCTGCAAAAGCGCTTTGAAAAGCATTTTACACAAAATCGTAGCGCGCAGGAAAGCGCCGGGAGCGGGAAAAAAAATCACTCCCAAAATTGCAAAACGCGTCCGTCAGCAATTTCGATTTTAGATGTGAACAAAGCCTTAGGCCCTGTTCACAGTGCTCAGTTGCGTTGCAGAATAATTCTGCATGCCATCTCACTGCCCATACAATTCTATGGGTCAGTTTACAGTACTGCATTGTAACCGATTGCATTATTCTAACTCGCTGCATGCAGGCTTTGTATTAACCTCCCTAGCGTTCTGGACGAGCTGAGCTCGTCCACAGACGCCGGAGGTCACCGCTCAGGCCCCGCTGGGCCGATATGAATAATTTTTTTTTTAAACACGCAGCAAGCACTTTGCTTGCTGCGTGTCCTACCCGATCACCGCTGCTCGCCGCCGATCCGCCGCTACCCGCCGGGATACAGGGCCCCCCCCACAAGACCCCGTGCGCTGCCTGGCCAATCAATGCCAGGCAGCGCTGAGGGGTGGATCGGGACTCCCTGTGACGTCACCACGTTGATGACGTAGATGACGTCACTCCGTTCGTTGCCATGGCAGCGGGGGAAGCCCTGAAGGAAATCCCGTTCAGAACGGGATTTCCGGACGGGTCTTTGCCCCGGCGGCGATCGGAGGGGTGGGAGGGACGCCGCAGGGAGGGGGGAATCATGTAGCTAGCGCTAGGCTAGCTACATGATAAAAAAAAAATATGCACAAAGAACGCCAGGCAGGTTAAAGTCTATGCTTAGTTTCCATTGCAATTCACACTCATTATACCACATGCGTTATACAACTGACCACTATGAACCTAGTCTTATAGCAACTTGTAACACTTTTAGAGATGTTTGCTATAAAGAAATAGGGCTCAGGCCGGTTTCACACTGCAAACTGGCGGCAGTGATGGGATGCGTCACGCCCGCCACACTGCATCACCAGAAACAGGCCTTCAGAGAACACAGCATTAGAATGTGGTGTTCCCTGTCTGGCCACCAGCCAAGCAAGAAGTGACGTGCGCTTGCGGTCACTTACTCCTTCGGGGTATGCAAAAGTGCATAGAAGCATATTGTAAAAATACTCTTCCGCGCATGCGTGCCGCGACATTGACTTTTAAAAAAAAATGCATCACCATAGACTAACATGACTTCCAGGCCGACGCAGATCATGCACAGTAATGTAGTTCTGCGCTAAAGTTGGATTAGGGAGTTCCGGCACAGCGTACTGCAACGTGGAAAGTATGATCTTCCCATAGGGAACCATTGGGCTGCGATAGCAGTGCGGGATATTGATGCAGCGCACCGTCCCGGGGCGAAAAGGCCCTTAAGTCAGAGTTGCAAACTTGCCATCCACAGTAGGACATTTTTAATTTTTAATATATCCATGTCAGGTTGCAGGATCACTTTGTTTGAAAACAGTTTCCAGCTTAGGTGAATCTAGTTAAGTCAGACTTAAAGGGAACCAGAGAGGATCAAGAAAAGCTTTTACACATACCTGGGGCTTCCTCCAGCCCCATACGCACGGATCGCTCCCACGCCGCCGTCCTCCGCTGCCTGGATCCGCCGATACCGGGTCCCGTCATTACCGCCAGTCGGCCGGCGAACACGGCCAATTCTCCGCATCACAGGGGGCTCCCTCCATACTGTTATGCGTGTGGCTGCCTACTGCGCAGCCGCAAGCGTACGGGTATGGAGGGAGCCCCCGTGATGCGTACAATTGGCTGCGTCCGCCGGAAGAGACGGGCCCGGTACCGGCGGATCCAGGAAGCGGAGGATGGCGGCGTGGGAGCGATCCAGGCTTATGGGGCTGGAAGAAGCCCCAGGTATGTATAAAATCTTTTTCTATTTTAACAATGCATTCCTCTCTGGTTCCCTTTAAGGTGGCCACACACGATACAATAAAATGATCCGATTTTACGGTAATTCGATAAAAACGATCGGATCTCCCAAAAAAATCGAAAGCTTTTTTTTCATTCGACTGAAAAATCCGATCGGATTTCCCGTTTTCTTCGATTTTTATCGATCCGGAATGCCAGATATTTCTCTTCAATCTTTCTAAAGACTGTATGGTGTGTGTTAGATTGCCAATTTATTAATATACAAGCCCTAGCAATTTTGTCAGAGTATCCAACCATTTTTATCATAATTGGGGAAAAAATTGAACATACGTGTGTGGTACATTGGTCATATTTTGGAAATGTTACAATCAGTCAGAAAAATTGATTGCAATTCTTAAATTGAACAGATATTTAAAAAATTGCATGGTGTGTGGCCACCTTTAGGCTCAACACACACCATACAATCTAGGAGGTTGTTCAATCTTATCACTTTCATGTAGTATAAGAGCTTATCCAATCATTCATTTCAAGGTATTTTCAATCTGTTGGCCCTTATACTACATAGATTTGGTAAATCTGTACAACCAAGATTGTATGGTGTGTGTTGAGCTTTAGTATATCTCAAGCAGATATACTATCAAGCTGTTCAGCGTAAAGTCAACCTGAACTAAATGTCCCTTCATGGAAACTCATTTCTGCCATGTTCTACATACTTGCCCAACACTGTTTTACTAATGCCAAGACTTTTTAAAGGGACTCTGAGCACTTGTTAAAAATGAAATAGTGACTTACCTGGGGGCTTCCTCCAGCCCACTGTAGGCCGCAAGGTCCCCTGACGTCCTTTTGGCTCCTCTCCCGGTCCCGGCTGGCGGTTCTGTAATGGGAGGACTTCGGCTTGAAGTCGTTAGGCCTGCTTCCCGCTTTGCCCATATGCGTAATCACACCGGCCGGCTACGAGCCATCTCTAATATGGAATTGCGATGTGCAGGACTCTCACGCCAGCCGGCGTGATTACGCATATCTGCAAAGCGGGAAGCAGGCCTGACGACTTCAGGCTGAAGTCGTCCCATAATGGAGCCGCCAGCCAGGACGTAGAGGAGCCAGGAGGACGCTGGGGGACCTTGCGCCCTACGGTGGGCTGGAGGAAGGTGAGGTAAGTCACCATTTCATTTTTAACACGTGCTCAGGATCCCTTTAATATGCTGCAGACTGTATTGTGTGTGTCACAGCGGCTGCCATCTTACTTTCTGCAAATTCTGGAAAGGACGTAATCTGCACCTCACATTCTTTTTCTGACTCTAAACGATTAAGGTGCGTAGACACACACAATGGTGGTTACCTAAAGGAATCAGGACTCTGTCACTCGGGTGATAGTTTGGGGACCAAGTGCTGTGTACAGACTCCTCATGCTCCTATAGCAGGGTGATACGCCTATTGTTATGGGGAGAGGAGGAGAGACCAGGTGGCACAGGTGCATGAAGAAACAGCTTCTGGTGGGAAGGGTAAGAAGAGGAATAATGCGGTCAGGGATCGCTGCCATGTAAAGATCTGGCATTCTGGATCTGTGAACGAGTTTTGAAGACATCTGTACACACACTCAATCCTTGGCATAGGCAGCCATGAACCTCTACTTCATATGAGCTTACTATACCATGTGTAGGCACCTTTAGTTACTTAAGTGTCAACTTTTAGGGCCCGTTTCCACTAGCGCGGAAACCAGGCAGAATCCACAGAGTTTCCCCGCAGGCAAATTGCGCAGTGAAACTCTGCCATAAGACACAATGGTACCGCCGGCCGAATTGCTTACCTTAGTGATTCGGCCGACATTGCCATCAGTTTCCGTGCGGGAGGCTGCGAATCCCATAGCCGTGCATGGTATGGCTTATGGGATTCATCAGCGTTCCCGCAGGCCAGGAAGTGCCGCCGCGCGTCTCACAGCCGCGCGGCACTAGTGGAAATGGGACCTTAGAGGCTAGGGGTGCAGGAGGATAACAGCTTACCTGACTTTGCTGCAGTCAAGGATACAAGAAGGAAGGTTAGGTCAGAAGTGACATAACCAAGACACAAAATAAAAGTATGTTATGATAGGGTGCTGATAAGTTCCTGGCTTTGCACAGAAAGAAGATCGCTCCCCCCTCCCAGAGACTGGTGTACTTGGTAGAATGCAGTGGCAAGCTTTTCTAGGCCTTTCAAATAAAAGTCCTTTTTTTTTTCTTCTTCTTTCGCAAACACTCAGCTGTGTTAACAACGCTTATCCCAACTCTAAGTTTGGCTTCATCAAACTTCTCCACTTGTTGGGGAGTTTTAGCATCATGGTTTGCATAACATAACATACCAAATGATATTTTAATTTGTAATATAAGTATAAGACACTTAAAATACATATACAACGTTCAAAAATATTACTACCACCACCATTTATACTAGTTTGCATTCCATTACATAACCCCCCAGAAGAAAAAAAAAACCTTTTCACCCTACATCAACCATCCTCTCCCTCCTTTTAACTTCTCAGTCATATCTATAGACATCCATATCCCACCAATCAACCTCAGACATGTTTTGTCCGTCCATCTTGCTCATATATTCTCCCTATACTAAGACCTCAAGGGTTCTCCTCTTTTGAAACTGCAAAAAAAGCTCATCCCAGAGTTGTTTTACCGCCCTTTTCTTATTCTGTTCTGTTAATCCACTAACTTCCTCAGACCCTTCCCTTTCCTCCTCATCCCCCAACTGGGACACCATTTTCTCAATCCATTCCTGCATGGAGGGAGGATTTAAATCCTTCCACTTTTCTATAATTAGTCTTTTGGCTATAGCAATACCCAGTTTTAGGAGTCGTTCTCTTACCTGATCCTGACCAGATACAACTGATGCTTACCTGAGGAAAATTTATGCGTGCTCTAACACCAAGTTTTAACCCTAGCAAGTCTGGCTCTGCAAATCTGGCTCAATTGGCTAATCATGAGGCAATGCTCATGCAAATATGCATTAGCTTTCGCACGCCAAACTATGCAGGGTCAAAAAACGAATACCGCAAAGCGCTCCCCCTGCGGGAATTAGTTCATGCCACATTAGCACTATCCAGGAGCGCCACGGGGAGGCTTCCCAATGCCCCCATACAACCGGGGGGCCGCGGGGTCCCAGGCACTCTTACTGCCTGGGAACCACAGTAGCACCCCGGAGGGGGAGGCTGGGTGGCGCAGGCGACCCCCCCAAGCGTGGCCAGCGCCAGGGGGAGCTGTCCGCTCCAACCTCCCAATATTAAAAACAGGCACTTACTTTAACGTCCATTGCGTTCTGCTTCATGCGCATTAACTTGGGGGCACCACGTGAGAAAGGAGTGAAGCATGGGTCACCCCAAGCTTTAGAGCTCAGGGCTGGCTCACACACAACACTCCAGAGGGGGGGGGGGAGGACAGGTGCAAACAACTCACTCCAGGGCTCACACCACCAGAGCAAGCCATCTTCCACCTGCCTCCAAAGGATACAACTGCAAAAAAATGCTTATCTGAGGAAAATGTATGCGTGCTCTAACACCAAGTCTTAACCCTAGCAAGTCTGGCTCTGCAAATCTGGCTCAATTGGCTAATCATGAGGCAATGCTCATGCAAATATGCATTTGCTTTCGCACGCCAAACTATGCAGGGTCAAAAAATGAATACCGCAAAGCGGTCGCCCTGCGGGAATTAGTTCATGCCACATTAGCACTATCCAGGAGTGCCACGGGGAGGCTTCCCAATGCCCCCCAGACACAACTGAGTCCCATAATCCAAATAGTATCAGATTGGTCTCAAATTGGGGGGTTGGGGACCTATTTATAACAAAAAAAGTCCTCCAGCTGTTTCCAAAAAAAATTCAGTATGTGACAATTCCAAACGAATGGATCAAGGAACCCTGGGAATTATTACATTTCCAACATATGTCATTATCCCTTAAACCCATTTTCACCATATACGTACAGGAGTTAGATACCATCTGGCTATTACTTTGAATTGGGAAAGTTGTACGTGGGTTTCAGAAAAGGACCAGATCTCTTGAAAGATACTAAAAGATACTAGCCCATGTCTCGGAGGAGAAATTTATCCCCTCATTTTCCCATCTGACACAGTAGGGAGGAGGGACCCTGTGTGAGGTTGAATCAAGTAAATTATAGATTTTTGATAGGGCCCCTATTGGCCTCTGTTTCCTCAAAAACCACTGCTCAAATATTTTTACATCTTGTTTAATAGTTTTTTCTTTTTGCAGCAGACTGTTCCAGAAACTGGATAATTGAATACTTCCAAACATTGTAAGTTGACCAGTTTCAAAGATTGAGATGATGTCCAACTTTTTGTTTCCCATTATATGGATCAATCTCAGATCTTGATCCAGATTATTAGTGTGAAACCAAGACTGATCTGTCGCTGCCCCAAAGTTTGGGTCAAAAGCAACAGATCTTAGCTGGGAGACTCCCTCACTATTTGCCCAGTTCCCCATTATCTTTGCCCAACTTATGAATGTCGGAGTAATCAGAGGATGGGAGAAAAGGGTAGTAGAGTACTGAACTTTCTCCGGAATCCATGAAAACAGTCAAATAAAAGTCCTTTAGTTGGTCCTCAAACTAGCTCTCAGCAGTAAAAAAAAAAAAAGGGAAAAAAAAGAAGAAAAAAAAAAACCTAGCTCTCAGCAGTGTATTTGACGTGAGTAATGTCGTCAAAACATTGCCCTTTCAGGTGTTTCGTCAAGTTCTGAAACAGATAATACTCTGAAGGGGGCATGGCCAAAGCAGGCCATTTCGGCATGCGCTCCTTCCAGCGCTGCTCCTGACCTGGGTGCTGCCATAGACATAATGTTATTATGTCTGTGGCCGCGCAGCAGTGTAATGCAGGGGCCGGACCCCAAATCACTTCTTCCTCCGAGTTGCTAGGACTCTGAGAGGGAATAGTAATTAATGCGGCCCATAATTTGTGAGGCAGCATGGGGAGCCATCATTTGGCTCACCCTGCACCATAATGACGGGTGTCGAAAAGCCATGTATGCGGCACGGTGGACCAATTGGAAATCTAAGGTGTTCAATTTGGCAGCCACAATGTTGGACATGTACACAGGTGCATTGTACTGCAAAAAAAAGGATCTTTTTGGTCATCTTTCCATGCTATTTCATCATAATTGCCTCCTTCAGCTGGACTAGGAGGTTAGCATAAATCTGTCTGTTGACTCTAGAGCCCTGAAGTAGGTAGTTCACTAACAAAATTCCATCTTTGTCCCAGAAAACTGACCTATGACTTTTTATGCCAATTTCTGGGCATGAAACTTCTACAGCCATGGGGGCCCACTGTGGTACCATTCCTTTGACCTTTCCTTGGTTTCAGGATCATAGATGACGAGACTAGCCAAAAAGTCTTGTGCAGCTTCAAACTGGGTTTAAACAGCTTTGGATGCTTAAACTCATTCCTTCTTCTGATAACTGTTCAAACATTTTGGCACCCACTTCCCTGAAAGCTTGCGCACGTCTAGGATAGTGGCGATAACAAACCCAACACACTCCTGTGAGATGTCCAGTATATGATCTACCTTTTTTGTGGATATTTACTGGTGCTCAACAATAAGTTCATGGAAAGCATCACAGGTTGCTGAGTCAGTTGAGGTTGGGGGGTGTCCAATGCGGGGCTCATCTTCAACGGTGAAATGTCCAATCTTGGAGCGCGAGACAACTCATTTCATTGCAGAGCTGCGCCAATGATTTGGGTGCCGCCATAGGCCATTAGAAGAATTACAGCTATAGCGGCGCTCAGTGACCAATTTGGGCTTCAGCCATTGCTGGAGCTCAAGTTAGAAAAAAAAGAGGTAATTCGGCTGCTGAAAATTGCCAGTGCCACCTTGAACTTTAAGCAGGCGCAGGTTGAGCCTCGGCTTCACCCTGCGCTGAAATTTACCCATGACAATTTTGCATGTACGCCTTGAAATGAGATATCCAGGATTTGACAGTGCTGTAGGAAGGACACTTTTCCCTGAGTGTTTGTGACATCTCAGTATCTCAGAATGTACTTTTTCTGACATTCCCTAGAAAAACAAAAACTTAATTAACTCCAGTGACGTGAAACTTGCTTGTGCCTCTGCCATCACAGCTTCTCACTAAAAGCAAATAATGTTTTAAAAATTGCAAACACCTAATCTTTACACAGTAACATACTAAGATATTAAGCTGTCATATGCCAGCACGCTCATTTTTCTATATCATCTGGAAGGGGCAATGCCAGAAACTTATCAGCACCAACTCGTACGCTGTATAGCCAAAAGTATTGGGATACTTTACTGTGCAACTTTAGTGACATTTCATTCTTGATTCATAGTAACTGGAACACCTGAATTAAATGATTTGGAGGGGTGTCACAGTATTTAATATTAACAATATAGTGTAACACTTCCCATTTGAATATCACCAGTTGTACACTTTAAAGGGACACTTAAGCCTAGCTAAAAAAAGGAGTTTTACTTACCTGGGGCTTCCACCAGCCCCCTGCAGCTGTCCGGTGCCCACGCAGTCTCGCTCCGATCCTCCTGTCTCCGCCTGCGGCTACTTTTGGTTTCGGCGACAGACGCAGATAGGCTGGGAACGCGAGTGATTCTTTGCGTTCCTGGCCGCAATAGCGCCCTCTATACTGCTATAGCATATATCATATACCATATAGCAGCATAGAGGGTGCTAATGTGTCTGGGAACGCGAAGAATCACTCGCGTTCCCAGCCTGTCGGCGCCTGTCGCCGAAACCGGAAGTAGCCACCGGCGGGGACAGGAGGATCGGAGCGATACTGCTTGGGCACCAGACAGCTGCATGGGGCTGGTGGAAGCCCCAGGTAAGTAAAACTCATTTTTTTAGCTAGGCTTAAGTGTCCCTTTAAGTCTAGAAAGGGTCATAATAATTGCTGCCGCTTGAGTGGAGCACTGTTACAGAATGCAGGAAAATCACTGAAACATGAGCTGAGTAAGGGCTTTTTCACACCGAAAATCGCAATCCGCCGGTGCAAACACACTGCAATGCTGATCATGATTTGCTAACTTTAAACAAGCGCATTTTTTACCAGAAATTTGCAGCAGCTCTTGAAACACCTAATATGGGCCAATCACAATCTCACAGAAAATGCAGCATGCAGTGCTTTTGCAATTGGCCTAAAATCGTAATGCTCCAAACGGTGGAAAAGTGCGATGGCAGTTTTTATTTTTTCCCTTCTATCAATGGAATAAAATACAGTATCATATTTGTATTTTAAAAAACACATTCCTCTGTGTCTCAATTGAGATACATTATGTACGTTTTACAAGCGTTTTATTTTATTTTTTTTGCAAATGATGCAGCAAGTTGTGCCATTTCAAAACGCACACTGTAAAATGCACATACATGCCTTTTTTTACATCCAGACCATAGACTTTTATTAGCGGCAAAACCGCTAGTGTTTTCCGCAACGCTAGTGTTTCTGCCTAGTTTGTTCCTAGCCTGAAAAATATGTATGTAATAACAACTAATCATAGAACTTGTATATAGAAAAACAAAAGCTTTATTTGTAAGTGCTTACGCAGGACTAGTACATCACCTGTGCCTGGAGCTGGGCTTAAGGCTTAATTCATATGAGCAGCTGAGCATTTGTTGTCCTGTCTTTCGCCAGCAGGAAAACAAGCAGTCATATTAATGTGAGGGATTGATGGGAACAGTACACACAGGTGGATGTTAGCTGTATTTGTTTAGTGTCATGGTTTCTGAGCAGTAGAAAACAGTTGTATGTCATGTCTCAAAGGTCGTAAACACTTAAATCCTCACTTATGGCGAACACATACAAAAACGCAGCAAAAAATTAAAAATGCACAGTGGAGAAAATGCATGGTTTTCTGCACTGTCTAGTATGCTCCCAGCCTCAGAGTACTTGGTCAAGAGCTCCATTGCCTGCCATTTTACTTCTTATTTAATTCTTTTTTATAGGACAAGACCAGTCTCCTATTGCACCTGTTTCATGTATTCAGGGTTTTAACACAATGACCTGTGTCGCAACTAGAGATGGCCCGAACGGTTCACATGCAAACGTATTCGCACGAACATCGGTGGTTCGCGTTCGCGGTGAAACGCAAACTATATGCGAGTTTAACCCGCCCCCTATACTACATCATTAGGCTCAACTTTCACCCTCTACATCACAGTCAGCAGACACAGGGCAGCCAATCAGGCTACACTCTCTCCTGGAGCCCCCCCCCCCCCCCCCATAAGGCAGCTGCATTGGCCATTATCTCACTCGGTGTGGCTGCAGTAATTAGAGAAGGGAAAGGTTGCTGCAGAGACATAGGGAAAGCTTAGTAAGTCTCTTGTTAGCTTGCTGATACTTATTGCTAAAAAGCACCCCACAACAGCTCTTTTGAGAGCTAATGTTGTTCTTGTGACCTGTTGTTTTTTTGTTTTTGTTTTTTTTGTGGCCCACTGACACTTGCATATACAGCCCTGTCAGTCAGTTGCAGCTGGCCCTTGCTAATTCCTATACTGTGCAAGGCCTAGCACATTAAGTGACTACCTTTTCACTGCACGTGTGTGACAGCTGCACATTTGTAATACCAGTCCGACCGTGCGTACCTGTTCACAGTACCTGTGTGTGTGACAGGCAGCTGCACATTGTATTGATACCAGTCACTGCATACCTGTTCAGTGCAACTGCGTGACAGCATGCAGCGTTATATTATATAGCAGTCACTGCATACCTGTTCACGGTACCTGTGTGTGTGACAGCTGCACATTTGTAATACTAGTCACTGCATACCTGTTCACGGTACCTGTGTGTGTGACAGCTGCACATTTGTAATACAAGTCACTGCATACCTGTTCACGGTACCTGTGTGTGTGGCAGCTGCACATTTTGTAATACCAGTCACTGCATAAGTGTTCACTGCACCTGTGTGTGACAGCTGCACATTGTATTGATACCAGTTCACTGCACCTGCGTGACAGCACGCAGTTTTATATACCAGTCACTGCATACCTGTTCACTGCACCTGTGTAACAGCTGCACATTGTATTGTAATACCAGTCACTGCATACCTTTCACTGCACCTGTGTGACTGCACATTGTATTAGTCAAGTCAGTGCATACCTTTCACTTCATTCCCCCCGATATGGACAAAACAGGCAGAGGCATAGGCAGACCCAGAGGCAGGCCACTCGGCAGGTCTGTTCGAGGTCGTGCTGACATGATTTTGTGCGGCCCTGGACCAAAGTACAGTGCTCAGAAGAAGGCACGTGCCATCAACTCCCAAGATTGTCAGGACGTAGTTGACTATTTAACACAGAACACCTCATCAGCCACCAGCGCTACTACAAGCACCACATCCACTACATTTGACACTTCGCAAGAGTTATTTGGTGGGGAATTAACGGATTTGCAGCCATTATTGTTACAACAAGATGAAGGCGCTAAGCAAGTTACACCACCTCATATGTCTGAGTTAGGCGGCACTATGGACGTAAGGTGTGAGGAGGAGGATGATGAAGTACCTGCTGTTGGTGTAGTTTTGGAGGTGTCTGATACAAGCAAAGATGGGGAGGATGATTATTATGATGATGATGATGATGATTATGATGATATGGATGTCACGTGGGTTCCCAATAGAGGAGATGAACAGGGGGACAGTTCAGAGGGGGAGTTAGAGAGGAGTAGGAGGACGAGTTGCTGAAAGAAGCAGGGAGAGCTCATCATCAGAAACAGCTGATGGCAGTGTCTGGCGCCATGTTTCGCCACCTATGGACAGCCAGCCAACGTCAGCTGCTGACGCCACCATAGTGCCATCACCCCAGGGCTCAGCGGTGTGGAATCTGTTTTGTGTGTCTGCCTCAGATGAGAGCAATGCCATCTGTACTCTCTGCCACCAAAAATGGAGCCATGGAAAGGCCAACAACTGCCAACTGGGACAACTGCCTTACGAAGGCACATGGAGAAAAAGCACAAACTGCAATGGGAAGACCACCTGAGGAAAAGCAGCACACAAAAGCAAAGCCACCCTTTTCTCCTCTTCCTCCTTCAGGTGCATTATCTTCAGCCGCTCTCTCCCTTGCACCTTCACAGCCACCCTCCTCCACTTCACCTCTCACCTTGAGTGGTTCCTGCTCCTCTGCCCACAGCAGCAGCCAGGTGTCCGTGAGGGAAATCTCTGAGTGGAAGAAGCCAATGTCTGCCAGTCACCCCCTTGCCCGGCGTCTGACAGGTGGCTTGGCGGAACTGTTAGCTCGCCAGCTGTTACCATACCAGCTGGTGGACTCTGAGGCCTTCTGAAAATTTGTGGCCATTGGGACACCACAGTGGAAGATACCAGGCAGCAATTATTTCTCAAAAAAGGCGATACCCAAACTGTACCATGAAGTTGAAAGGCAAGTGGTGTCATCTCTGGCACCCGGCGTTGGGTCAAGGGTTCATCTCACCACGGATGCCTGGTCTGCAAAGCACGGTCAGGGCAGGTACATTACTTACACAGCCCATTGGGTCAACCTGGTGACCGCTGGCAAGTAGTGTTGGGCGAACAGTGTTCGCCACTGTTCGGGTTCTGCAGAACATCACCCTGTTCGGGTGATGTTCGAGTTCGGCCGAACACCTGACGGTGCTCGGCCAAACCGTTCGGCCACGTGGCCGAACTAAGAGCGCATGGCCGAACGTTCCCCGAACGTTCGGCTAGCGCTGTGATTGGCCGAACGGGTCACGTGGTTCGGGCCCGAACGCGCTCTGATTGGCCGAACGGTCACGTGGTTCGGGTAAATAAATACCCGAACCACGTCATATCCCCGCCATTTGTCTGTGGGTTTAGCTTTGGGTAGGCAGGCAGGGTAGTTCGCTCTCCAGCCACGCTAGCCAGGGTCCCCCCCCAGTCATTGTGTGTCGCTGCTGGGAACAGTAGTACACCGCTCGCTCAGCCACACTATATATAGCATTGTTTACTGCCACTGTGTACCTCGCTCAGCCACGCTATATATAGCATTGTGTTTTCTGACACTCTGTGTACACGGCTTAGCCTGGCTATATAGCATTGTGTGTACTGCCACTGTGCACCTCGCTCAGCCACGCTATATATAGCATTGTGTTTTCTGACACTCTGTGTACACGGCTTAGCCTGACTATATAGCATTGTGTGTACTGCCACTGTGCACCTCGCTCAGCCACGCTATATATAGCATTGTGTTTACTGCCACTCTGTGTACAACGCTCAGCCAGACTATATAGCATTGTTTACTGACACTCTGTGTACACGGCTCAGCCAGACTATATAGCATTGTGTGTACTGCCACTCTGTGTACACGGCTCAGCCAGACTATATAGCATTGTGTGTACTGCCACTATGTGTACACCGCTCAGCCAGACTATATAGCATTGTGTGTACTGCCACTCTGTGTACACGGCTCAGCCAGACTATATAGCATTGTGTGTACTGCCACTCTGTGTACACCGCTCAGCCAGACTATATAGCATTGCGTACTCTGCCAGTCAGTGTGTATATTGCTGGGATCAGTAATACTCCACTCACCGCCAACCACTATATGAGCTCACCATGAGTTCCTCAGAGACCTCCGCTGTGAGCAGCACTCCCAACAACAGCAACAGCCAACGCCCCACGCAAGCTATAACATCCACCCCAGCAGCCAGTGGTCAGCAGCAGCCCTCTCCGGAGGAGAATGTTGTGTCCATCGGTCCGTCGCCAGAACGATTAATGAGGGCTGCCATTGAGGAGATGATGGGGCCTGATGTGGAGGAGGAGGTCTGGCTCAGGCCAGCATCCCAAGTTAATGTTGAGGACGATGAGGGGTCTGTGTCTGGGGATGTTGGGGTGGCAGAGGTGGTGGGTGGGTCAGACTCAGGAGAAGAGTTGTATGATGAGGATGATGATCGGGACCATCTGTATGTGCCTCAGAGTCCGACCCCGGAAAACATGTTGTATCGTGTGTTTAGGTACTAAAATCTGCGTTCCCACTTCCCAGTACTGCCCGCAGTGCCCGGGTCCACGGATCCATATAATTTTTTGGGCAGCACTATCAAACTGTGGTACTATGAGTGAGTTGCCATGGTCCTTCTGTGCTGCCTGTCACACTCACCGTCTGTCTGCAGATGGATTGTTCAACACAGCTACGCCATCTGACATGTAGTCCTGGACCTTGACCATCTTCTCCAGGCGATTGGTGTTGGAGGCAGTGGAACTGCCCGATTGCTGTTCTGTGGGCTGCTGCATGGGTGTCAGAAAATGTTCCCACTCCAAGGACACTGCCAATACCATTCCCTTTTCGGCACTAGCAGCAGCTTGTGTTCTTTGCTGCCCTCCTGGTCCTCCTGGGTTTGCTGAAGTCAGTCTGTCGGCGTACAACTGGCTAGAGAAGGAGGAGGATGTCAATCTCCTCTCTAAAGTCTCCATCCTCAAGGGCCTGCTGGAATTGTTCCATTTTTGACCTGTCTGACACTTTCTTCAATCAGTTTTTTAACATTGTGTTTGTATAAACTGGGTATAAACCCAGTAATTGGTGTTGTCCAGATTCCAGAATAATGAATAATAATGAATAGTGAATAATGCACGGGCCGCGTTCAATGCAGTCTAGCATGAATTGAGCCATGTGTGCCAGAGAGTCCTGCCAGACTCCTCTGTCTTCATGTTCTTGTAAGCGTTGTGATTGTTGTGATGCACCATATTCGTCACCAGCATCACTTTCTTCCTCTTCTGCTGTCCTTTCCCGCTAAATTGTGGAAGTCCAACGTGCACCGCTCTGTCCCTCGGCAGTGGGGGCATCCAATTCCTGCTCCAACTCCAGCTGTTCCTCGTCCTGTTCTTTGTCATAGCTGGGACCAGCGTTTCCTGAGGCAGGTTGCCTGATGTTGGTATCATCACGCTGATCGTTTTCATCTTCAGAATCCCCCACTTGCATCATGCCAGCGGTTTCCATCTTCAACATTGATTTCTTCAGTAAACACAGCAGTGGTATTGTAATGCTGACTGTAGAGTTGTCACTGCTCAGTCACAAGCAACGTGGATTGCTCAAAATTTTGGAGAACTTGGCAGAGATCCAACATGGTGGCCCAATCAGATCCACAGAAGCTTGGTAGCTACTAGCTGCTGGAATGCGCCTCGGCACTGCGCAAAAGCGTGCTAGCATGTGCAGCGTAGAATTCCAGCGCGTAGGCAGGGACATCACCCAGCGAGCGATGGTGCGCTAGATTGAAGCGCTCCTGCATCTCTTGGTGAGTCCTTCAGAAGCGGTACTGGACTTTTAACAATGTTTTTTTTTTTTTCCTTCAACAGAAGATCTGCCACGTTGGAGTGAGGAGGACGCCGCCGACCCCGACACCAAGCTGAACCCCGGCGAACTCCAAGCAGAGGATCTTCAGGAACCCTCTCAGCTTTGAGCAAGCTGAGGAGGATCAGCAGTCCCGACGAGACCTCTCCTCATATGCGACTGAGTGCAGTGGAGCTCCCCAGAACAACCTCTCAGTTGTCACTTTGTCACTGGTCACTTTGTCACTTTGTCATTTTGTCACTTTGTCAGTTGTCACTTTGTCACTGGTCACTTTGTCACTTGTCACTTTGTCATTTTGTCACTTGTCACTTTGTCACTTGTCACTTCTCACTTTGTCACTTGTCACTTTGTCATTTTGTCACTTGTCACTTTGTCACTTGTCACTTCTCACTTTGTCACTTGTCACTTTGTCATTTTGTCACTTGTCACTTTGTCACTTGTCACTTTGTCATTTTGTCACTTTGTCATTTTGTCACTTTGTCACTGGTCACTTTGTCACTTGTCACTTGGTCACTTGTCCAGATGATCTCGGTACACCTCCTGAGATTCAAATTCCTGCACACATTGCTCTGGGATTTGGGTGTGATGAATGATGCATCTAACTGGCCACCGGAGGCAATTAAGGCCTTCAAAACATTGAAAGCAGCTTTCTGTTCCGCCCCCATTTTGCGTCATGTTGAGTTGTTGACGTCATGTTCATCCTCGGCCTCGCCTTGCATTTCAGTGCGAGGTGCATTTTCCACAGAAAAAGGTTGTGAATCCGGGCACAACATTTGTGGCTGTTCCATTGACCTTTCACAGGTAGAAGATTGTGGGGGTGGGAATAGCTCCTCCGAATAGCCCATTGTGTCCTGAAAACTACTCATTGCATTGCTTTGCGCACACATTTTTTTGTCCTCATGCAAGGCCTGAGTTGCACCTGAAAGCGTGGCCTTCTCCTCCTGCGCCTCCTCCTGTTCCATCACGTCTGCTGCTGCTGGGTTAGCGTTGACGCCCGGTCCCTGTTTATTGAACCTCTTATCTTTATTACATTTATGACTGCATGGCGGTAAAAAGCATGCTATCCGCACGCTTCTTGTCCTCATGCAAGGCCTGGGTTGTTGTGTCTCAAAAAGCATGGCCTTCTCCTCCTGCGCCTGCTCCTGTTCCATCACGTGTGCTGCTGCTGCTGGGTTAGCGTTACCGGTCCCTTTTCCTGGAACCTCTTCTCTGTATTACATTTATGACTGCATGGCGACAAAAAGCATGTTACCTGTGCAAAGAAACATGACATTTTCCACATTTAAAAGACAGTTTTTCCTTTGAAACTTTACAATCAATTTTCTCAAAAACTATAAGCTCTTTTTCAAATTTTTTTTTTCCTCTTGTACCCACTCCCAAGGTGCACATACCCTGCTAATTTGGGGTATGTAGCATGTAAGGAAGCTTTACAAAGCACGAAAGTTCGGGTCCCCATTGACTTCCATTATGTTCGGAGTTCGGCGCTAACACCCGAACATCGCGGCGATGTTCGGCGAACGTTCGCGAACCCGAACATCTAGGTGTTCGCCCAACACTACTGGCAAGCAGGGATTATGTGGCTGTGCAGCAGACCTAGTTGTGACTCCTCCACGGCTTGCAGGCAGGCCTCCTACCACCTCCTCTCCTTCTCCTCTTACTCCTCCTGCTACATCCTCTTTGCTGTCGTCCTCCTCCTCCTCGGCTGAGTGGCAGTGCTACTCTACTGGTGCTGCAATCTCTTCTCCAGCTACACAGCCCGAGCTCCCCAGGGCCTATGCTGCATGCCAGGTACGACAGTGTCACACCATCTTAGACATGTACTGCCTCAAAACGGAGAGTCACACTGGAGCAGCTCTCCTGGCTGCTCTTAACAAACAGGTGGATCAGTGGATGACCCCGCACCAACTGGAGATCGGCAACGTGGTGTGTGACAACGGCAGCAATCTCATTTCGGCTTTGAATTTGGGAAAGTTGACACATGTACCCTGCATGGCACATGTGCTGAAGTTAATAATTCAGAGATTTGTGTGTAAGTACCCAGGCTTACAGGACGTCCTGAAGCAGTCCAGGAAGGTGTGTGGGCATTTCAGGCGGTCTTACATGGCCATGGCACGCTTGGCCGATATTCAGCGGAGAAACAACTTGCCGGTGAGGCGCTTGATTTGCGATAGCCCGACTCGCTGAAATTCAATGCTCCTGATGTTTAACCACCTGCTACAACAGGAGAAAGCCGTCAGCCAGTATCTCTACAACTACAGTAAAAGGACATGCTCTGGGGAGATGGGGTTGTTCTGGCCGAAGTACTGGAAACTCATGTGAAATGCCTGCAGGCTCATGCGGCCGTTTGAGGAGATGTCAAACATGGTGAGTCGTAGTGAAGGCGCCATCAGTGACTTAATCCCATATGCTTTCTTCCTGGAGCGTGCCGTGCATAGAGTGGTGGATCAAGCTGTGGAGGAGCGTGAACAGGAACAGGAGGAAGAGTTGTGGGATCAATTACCAGCAGAACCAGATGTTTCCTCAACACCTGCGGCAGCACAGAGGAGGGGGGAGGAGGAGGAGGAGGAGGAAGAGTCATGTGGGGAAGAGGAGTTAGATGAGGAAAGTGTTTTGTTTTTTTTAAGGAGGAGGAGGCGGAAGAACAACCGCAGCAGGTGTCGCAGGGGGCTTGTGCTGCTCAACTTTCCCGTGGTATTCTTCGTGGCTGGGGGAGGAGGAAAACTTACCTGACATCACTGAGTAAGAGCAAGAGGAGATGGATAGTACGTCTGCATCCAAATTTGTGCAAATGGCGTCTTTCATGCTGCCCAGCCTGTTGAGGGACCCCCGTATAAAAAATCTCAAGGGGAATAACCTGTACTGGGTGGCCACGCTACTAGACCCTCGGTATAAGTACAAACTGGCGGAGACGTTACCAACTCGCCAGAAGGCAGAAAGGATGCAGCACTTGCACAACAAGCTGGCAAGTATGCTTTACAGTGCGTTTAAGGGTGATGTCACAGCACAACGGAATAAAGGTACCACTGCCAGTAATACTTCTCCCATGTTCACGCAGGCAAGGACAGGACGCTCCAGCGATCTCATGGTGATGTCGGACATGCGGACATTCTTTAGTCCAACGCCTCGCCTTAGCCCTTCCGGTTCCACCCTCCACCAACGCCTCGACCGGCAGGTAGCCGACTACCTGGCCCTAACTGCGGATGTAGATACTATGAGCTGCGATGAACCCCTGGACTACTGGGTGCGCAGGCTGGACCTGTGGCCAGAGCTGTCACAATTTGCCATCCAACTTCTGTCTTGCCCTGCCTCAAGCGTCCTGTCAGAAAGGACTTTCAGCGCAGCTGGAGGCATTGTCACTGAGAAGACAAGTCACCTAGGTCAAAAAAGTGTTCAGTACCTCACTTTTATCAAAATGAGAGAGGCATGGATCCCAGAGGGCTACTGCCTGCCCGAAAACTAAGTCAGTCCCCGCACACAGCATCTCTGCCTGCACGCCGTGTGACTTCCTGCCCCAAGACTAAGTCGGTCCCCACAAAGCATCTCTGCCTGAAGGCCGCTTGACTGCCTTCTCCACCACCACCAACAGGGTCCAGGTCAGGACTCCAGGCAGATTCCTGAATTTTTACCAATAACAATTATTTCTGGTGTGTGTACATGCCTGCCTAATTTTTCTGGCTGCACTGCAGCTGCAACATCAAAACAAAAGGCATGTACATGTGTCAATACCCCTTCGTGATCGTTAGTTACCTTGGGGCGGTGAAGGGGTTTGCATATCACAATGAAGCAATTACCGCCGGCTATATGAGTGTGTCGGGGGGTGGGGGGCACACGGGGGGGGGGGGGGGGGCACACCCAAGATAATAAGGTTGTTGCTTCATTGTGGACAATCCAAATTCGATCAGGTGGACAGTCACTGTTGTTCTGTCATTGAGCTACCTCAGCCCGGTGACCATATGGGCTTGTAAACCGCTATCGCCTGCACTCTCGCCATGGTGCGCACCAGTCCAGCACGGCCGTCACTACACAAACAGCTGTTTGCGGTGCATTACACAGTGAGTTTGGTCTGTCAGTGTGAAGCAGTGCACTAATTACACTACCTGATTGATGTGTACACATGCAAGATGTTTCAAAGCACTTTAGGCCTCTAATTTAGCATGCAATGTGATTTCTGCCCTTAAGCCTCTGCTGTGCGTCAAATCTGGATTTTTCCATGGGACTTTTGGCATGTATCCCACTCCGCCATGCCTTCCCCCAGGTGTTAGAACCTTGAAACATATTTTCCATCACTTTTGTGGCCAGCATAAATGTTTGCAAGTTTCAAAGTTCGCCTCCCCATTGAAGTCTATTGCGGTTCGAAAGTTCGCACGAACCCGAACTTTTGCGGAAGTTCACGTTCGAGGTTCGCGAACCTAAAATCGGAGGTTCGAGCCATCTCTAGTCGCAACTCCTGCCCTTTTAAAGTAATTGTATGCCTAGTACACATAATGCAACTTTCCATCAAATCAACGGGTCAAAACAATTATTTCTGATATGTCCGATCTGCTCCTGATCAATAACGGGATCGATTTTGTTGCGTAATGATCAGAAAATGTATCCTAATATAGATCAGGAGCAGCTCAGAGAAGTACACACGATATACCATCATTCTGCTGGAAAATTGCATCATGTGTACTAGGCATGAGATTTAATAGATTGTACCCATTGGTTTCCCCCAGATTTCCTCCTCTGATTACTTCCCCTCTGTATACAGCTTTGATCACAATGGGGAGTTGATTGACCCTGCCTGTCACTTGACAGGAAACTTGACAGGTAGCCTATTGGGCCAATCAAAGTGTGGGGATAATGTCCTTTAAAGTGAGTGGACCCACAGGGGCTCAGGGCAGAATGAGTGGAGCTCTTGTCATTGCCAATTAGCAAGCATAAGTTTGTAGTGCTTGCTATGCTACTCTGATAAGGCATGTTAACTCTGATAAGGCACGCAATTTGTTATAGTGAATCAACCCCATTGTAACGATTGTGGAATTCTCTCCGTGATCAGCGCACAAGACGTGCGCTGACACTGCGGAAATCCTCCACAAGCGTATAATTTGAGGGAACCCAACAAAAGGTGCAATGCACCTGTAGAGGGAAATTCCTGTCGGCAGGTGGAGCTGTGGAGTGCAGAGGAACAGCTCCTCTGCCCTGCCACAGACGCAAGAGAGGAATTGCACGAAGGGAAGGAACGCAGGGCAAGATAGCCCTGAAAGAGAGAGATCAAAGCGACAGAGGGTATGTGTGTTCACCAATCTAGTCGCCACCCTGCGACGATGGACACACAACCAGGAAGATAAAGTGAGAAGGCAATCGCCGGAGATGGCGGTTGCTAACAGCGACACAAGACCGAATAAGCACAGATGAGGAATGTATGTATGTCCACCAATCTAGCCGCCCACCTGCGACGACGGACACACAAAGGAAACCGAGTGAGAACCAATCGCCTGAGAAGCGATTGCGAATGAGATTGAGCAAAGGAGATTGAGCAAAGGGACAGATTGTATGTGTGTGCACCAAACTAGTCGCCAACCCGCGACGGTGCATACACAACTGCAGATATGAAGTAGGAACGCAATCGCGAGAGAGGCGATTGCTAGAGGTGACACAAGGCTACAGCAAGGCAGAGCACGAGAGTAGCAAAGGCACAGCAAATATACAATGAGAAGATAAGGAAAATAACAAACGCTAACTAAACACGAACACCGCACTCATTCGCAACAGTGCACGCATTTATGCGCGGTCTCCGCATGTTAAGCACAACAGAGACAAGCACGCCTAACTAACCACTGACAGACAAACATGAAACAGAGGACGCGAGCGCTTGCTTAACAGTTACCACACCGAGCCTCCAGCAAGCGTTCATAGCAGACAAGACAGATACACGAAAACAGGAATAAGTGAGAGAGACAGATCCACAGCACTAGCGCAAGGCGAGTGCGATCCAGGCAAGACAGATTAGATGAGATAGCTGGTAGCAACCGCTGCTCCAGCTATACTCTAAGAACAAAGATCAGAACGACTTCCTGTCGACCACCGCTGGGACAGAACAATCGCAACAGACAAACAAAACAGATATGCAATCCTAACTGCACTAGGGAATCTGCCTAGTGCAGTCCCAAGAATTACTCTAAGCTAATCTTTAAACAATAAGCAAGGCTGACACTCCAGGAGTGTTTCACAGGACTAAAGGGGCCCATACACTCAGCCGATTTTCTGGCCGACCGATCGATCGATTGATCGTTTGCAAATCGGTTGGCCAATCGACTGATCGATGGCCGATTTCGATCGATTTCAATGGATTTCCATCGAACTGGCAGGGTGGAAAATTTAGGTCGATCTGATGAGATTGCTTATCAGTTTGCATTGGTCTTAAAGAGACTCCGTAACAAAAATTGCATCCTGTGTTTTATCCTACATGTTCCAAAAGCTATTCTAATGTGTTCTGGCTTACTGGAGCACTTTCTACTATAACAGTCTCTGTAATAAATCAATGTATCTTTCCCCTGTCAGACTTGTCGGCCTGTGTCTGGAAGGCTGCCAAGTTCTTCAATGTTGTGGTTCTGTGATGAATCTCCCCCTCCAGGCCCCTCTCTGCACACTGCCTGTGTGTTATTTAGATTATGGCAGATTCTCTCTTCTCTCTTATCTTTTACAAGCTGGATAAATCGTCCTCTGAGCTGGCTGGGCTTTCAGATACTGAGGATTACAGACAAGGGCAAAGCTGTTTGCAAGAAGAAAAGAGCAGCCTGAAACTTCAGTGTATAAGAGCAGAAGGGGGAAAGAAACACACAATGATCTTTTGAGATACAAAAGGAAGGCTGTATACAGCCTGCTTGTGTATGGATGTATTTTCTATGTGTGGACGTACTGTAAATCAACCTACTTCCTGTTTTGGTGGCCATTTTGTTTGTTTATAAACAAACTTTTTAAAACTGTTTTAACCACTTTTAATGCGGCGGGGAGCGGCGAAATTGTGACAGAGGGTAATAGGAGATGTCCCCTAACGCACTGGTATGTTTACTTTTGTGCGATTTTAACAATACAGATTCTCTTTAATGGAAATCTGATGGCAAAAAAATGCCATCAGATCGAATTTCAATAGATTTCAAACTGAAATCTATTGGAATTCTATCCTGGTAAAAAATGTTCTAAAAACGCATCAGATAGATCATCAGATGCATTTCTTATCTATCTGCTGCCAATCTGACGAGTGTATGGGCACCTTAACCCTTATGACCAGCCCAGGTCTGTGATATCACATGGTATTTATAGTACAAACCTCCAGAGGATGTGGCTAGGAAATTTGCATGACCAACGTATGCAAATTCCCTAGCAGCAGCAAGCTGCAAAACTGACAAAAGGTCTCTCTTCCAGAGACCTGCAGAATGCAGACCTGAACAGTGCTCAAAAAGCTGCCTGCCTGCGCAGGCAGCTGAGCGGATCATTACAGTACCCCCTCCTCTAGGGTCGAATTCCAGACGAGCCTCTAAACTGATATTTGCTAAAGACTCTAACTGAAGACTCATGACAGCCCGACAAGGCCCAATTCCAGAGTCAGCCCACCCGAAACCGACCTCATCGGAAGGAGAAGCCACCGAAACATGCCCATCAGTACCACAAGTCTCAGTGTAACACTCATCAGGACTGTGAATGCCAGAGAAGAATCCATCGACACCCACCGAGCCATGCCCACCACCTTCCAGGGACCGTCCAAAAATACCAAACCTGCCACAATACCCATTCGAAGTGTCCCTTTCCACAAAGCACCCACTGCTGATCTCATCCAAGGTACCAGGAAATATTTCTCCCAGAATCTCCCAGAACACTTTGAAGCTCCGCAGAGATCCCAGGAGGGCAGAACGATCACCAGGCTCACACGGAGAACTATCAAGAACCCCTATGGAACCAATGACAATTCTGGATTCAGAATTACCAGGACAAGCATCAAGACCAGGGCCTTCAGGGACCACCTCTGGGCATGCAGGCAACATCAGAACAGGTTTCCACCGAGGAAGCATCTGAGCAGGCTGGCAACCGAGACACACTTGGGCTTTCTGGGTCACAGAACACATCGGGGTACACTAGCCCAAGGGGAACATCAGGACACGTCGAGGAACTGCCAACCTCAGAGTCCGTTACGACAAGACCAAAACCAGAACGGGGCAGAGAATCATCACGAGCAGTGGTCTCAAGCACTGGACTTTCAAAAGAAGGCTTGGACTCAAACCTAGAAATCTGTGTGACAATAATATCATCATTGACTACATATGAGTGAAGCTCCACCAGAGCTGCAAAGGTAGTCAGCACAACAGCAATGCCTACTGATGTGGGCAACACCTCAGAAGGACTTGGGGGGCAGGAGACATCTCCTACAAGTTCTGCACCCTTTGGGAGGAACTCGGAGGTCTCCAGGACATCAGACAAGACCTCAGGAACATCATTTTCCAAGTTTTCTAAGAAGGATTCTGAACTATCCATGTTACAGGGCAAAACTAGAACTTTATTTTGTGGACAGGGCAGATGTCCCAGTGAAGGTTCCACCATAAACTGAGACTGAATTTTATCATCATGAGCGGAATGTACAGGAATATTTACTGGAACCCACACTGACTCCCTAACTTTAATCTCACTGCACCCAGAATTCTGCGCAGCAGTCAAACTAGCCTGCAACTCCAAAACTGCAGAAAAACAGGTGAGTATAGTAGCAATACCTAGACGAGCCTCTAGGGACACTGCAGGAGACTCTAAACAAGGCCATATTAACTCATCCAGAGTACAGGGTGCAGAATCAGCATTTTCCTCAGAACAAGAAAAGGACTCACAAATGTCAGTGCGAGTGGAAATCATGTTTTCATTCATGGTACAGGGCAGATTCAGAGAAAACCTCTCTGGACAAGGCAAAGAAGTTTCAGCATCAGATTCGCAAAACCGAAGCGCTGTCTCACTCTTAGATTTGGCTAACAATGTCGAATCCGAGGAGTAAGAACGCAAAACTTGCGAATCCAAAATCGCTTTGGGTTGTGAAACTGACGCTTCCATAGCGCAAACCTCCGCATTTTGCGGAGCAGACTGTAAGGCGCTCCGGACAGAAACACTGGAGCAACTGTCACTAGGCAACGGGCCCTTACAGGTGTGAACAGGGTGAGACAAAGACTCATTTGCAGAAGAAATAGCGATAACAACAGGAGAAAGTTTATTAGACATATCAATTTTACTTTTGATGCTGCATATTTTAGGAATTTTCCCCATAGCCGGGTCACAGAGGGAAGATCTTAACCAGCTGAGCGGTCTGGACGAGCTCAGCTCGTCCATCACCGCCGGAGGCTGCCGCTCAGGCCCTGCTGGGCCGATTTTCATCAAATAAAAAGCAGCACACGCAGCCGGCACTTTGCCAGCCGCGTGTGCTGCCTGATCGCCGCCGCAGCGCGGCGATCCGCCGCGTGCAGCGGCGAAAGAGGGTCCCCCCAGCCGCCTGAGCCCAGCGTAGCCGGAACAAAAAGTTCCGTCCAGCGCTAAGGGCTGGATCGGAGGCGGCTGACGTCAGGACGTCGGCTGACGTCCATGACGTCACTCCGCTCGTCGCCATGGCGACGAGGTAAGCGAGACACGGAAGGCTGCTCATTGCGGCCTTCCGTGCTACTTCTGGCCGCCAGAGGCGATCAGAAGAACGCATCCGGAGCGCCCTCTAGTGGGCTTTCATGCAGCCAACTTTCAGTTGGCTGCATGAAATAGTTTTTTTTTTATTGAAAAAAAACCCTCTCGCAGCCGCCCTGGCGATCTTAATAGAACGCCAGGGTGGTTAAAGATCTGTTTCTAAATGACAAGGGATCCCACACATTCTTGAGCAAACTGGCACATTCATGCTGATCACAATTTGCAGAAACATCCGAGAAACAGGCTTCAGATCGCATAGATTCAAACTGCACACAGTCAGGAGAGAATCTTTCAAGACTCACACAGGAATCAACCACAGTGGCACACCCATTTATCTCAGATCGCACAAAGTCAAGACTCACATGCTTCACCCCAGAAAGGCAGGAACAATCATCCGAGAACGATGTCTCTTTATTGGAATCAATTGATTGGTGTGTGTGCAACTCATCCAAAATCGTCTGCCACACACACATCACAGGATCCACAAAACATTTGTCACACTCGTCAGAATCTATCAAAGTGTACACGGAATTTATACAAGCGTTTAGCGTCTCTGCGCTTTCTGCGATATAGAAATTGGTTGGGGTCAGGTACATGCATAGACTTTCTTACTCCTTTAATATAGAAAATAATTCTGCCTATTAAAGGATCCACAAAAGCTTTGGATTAGGGTAAAAAACCCGGAGACTGAGCAACATCATTGTAAACATCAATAGGGAGTGTTTTATTCAGATGCTTGCGATTTTTAGTTTTTCCCTTTTTAGCAACTTTGCAAGTCTACTGTTTAGAACCTGAAGTGGCAAGAGAAACATTGAACTGATTATCATACTGAATGGTTTTGCCTGGAAGGGATAGATCAGCTGACTCATTAACAGCTATAGACCCAAACAGAGCAGGTGGTAAGCAAGGCAGCTTGAACCAGTGAGAGAAGATCAATGTAAGAAATTGATACAGATTATCATTCCAAGAATTGTCTTTTAACACATTGTACGCCCAGGTGAACAAATCGCCTTTTAAAGGGGAACTGAAGAGAGAGGTATATGGAGGCTGTCATGTTTATTTCCTTTTAATCAATACCAGTTACCTGGCGGCCCTGCTGGTCTATTTCTGTGCAGTAGTATCTGATTAAAACCAGAAACAAGCATGCAGCTAGTCTTGTCAGATCAGACTTATAAGTCTGAACCACTGAAACACCTGCATGCTTGTTCAGGGGCTATGGCTAATAGTATTAGAGGCAGAGGATCAGCAGGGCTGCCAGGAAACTGGTATTGTCTAAAAGGAAATAAACATGACAGCCTCCATATACCTCTCTCTTCAGTTCCCCTTTAAGAGCACATAGGCAAACTGAAGAGCCGACGTGGATGGATCAGTAATCTGAAAGGTGGGATTCAGGCAAAACCTCACACATTCAGAGAGAAATTCCGCTTTAGTCTCTGAGTTTAGCCTTTTAAAGCTCTTAAAGACACAGGACCCATACTCGACCAAATCGTACAAATCGGAAATTCCCTCTACACTGGGAATTTCGGTTTGGCTGGTCATACTGTAACGATTGTGGAATTCTCTCCGTGATCAGCGCACAGGACGTGCGCTGACACTGCGGAAATCCTCCACAAGCGTATAATTTGAGGGAACCCAGCAAAAGGTGCAATGCACCTGTAGAGGGAAATTCCTGTCGGCAGGTGGAGCTGTGGAGTGCAGAGGAACAGCTCCTCTGCCCTGCCACAGACGCAAGACAGGAATTGCACGAAGGGAAGGAACGCAGGGCAAGATAGCCCTGAAAGAGAGAGATCAAAGCGACAGAGGGTATGTGTGTTCACCAATCTAGTCGCCACCCTGCGACGATGGACACACAACCAGGAAGATAAAGTGAGAAGGCAATCGCCGGAGATGGCGGTTGCTAACAGCGACACAAGACCGAATAAGCACAGATGAGGAATGTATGTATGTCCACCAATCTAGCCGCCCACCTGCCCACACAACAAAGGAAACCAAGTGAGAACGCAATCGCCTGAGAAGCGATTGCGAATGAGATTGAGCAAAGGGACAGATTGTATGTGTGTGCACCAAACTAGTCGCCAACCCGCAACGGTGCATACACAACAGCAGATATGCTGAGAGATACGCTGGAGAGGCGATTGCTAGAGGTGACACAAGGCTACAGCAAGGCAGAGCACGAGAGTAGCAAAGGCACAGCAAATATACAATGAGAAGATAAGGAAAATAACAAACGCTAACTAAACGCGAACACCGCACTCATTCGCAACAGTGCACGCGTTTATGCGCGGTCTCCGCGTGTTAAGCACAACAGAGACAAGCATGCCTAACTAACCACCGACATGAAACAGAGGACGCGAGCGCTTGCTTAACGGTTACCTCACCGAGCCTCCAGCAAGCGTTCGTAGCAGACAAGACAGATACACGAAAACAGGAATAAGTGAGAGAGACGGATCCACAGCACTAGCGCAAGGCAAGTGCGATCCAGGCAAGACAGATTAGATGAGATAGCTGGTAGCAACCGCTGCTCCAGCTATACTCCAAGAACAAAGATCAAAACGACTTCCTGTCGGCCACCGCTGGGACAGAACAATCGCAACAGACAAACAAAACAGATATGCAATCCTAACTGCACTAGGGAATCTGCCTAGTGCAGTCCCAGGAATTACTCTAAGCTAATCTTTAAACAATGAGCAAGGCTGACACTCCAGGAGTGTTTCACAGGACTAACCCTTATGACCAGCCCAGGTCTGTGATATCACATGGTATTTATAGTACAAACTTCCAGAGGATGTGGCTAGGAAATTTGCATGACCAACATATGCAAATTCCCTAGCAGCAGCAAGCTGCAAAACTGACAAAAGGTCTCTCTTCTAGAGACCTGCAGAATGCAGACCTGAACAGTGGTCAAAAAGCTGTCTGCCTGCGCAAGCAGCTGAGCGGATCATTACACCCATTATGTCCTTTGTCGTAGTAGCCGTCCGTCTTCCGCCTCTCTTTAATTACCAGAATACACGCTGCCGGTGTGGTGAATGTGTGATGTCACACGCCGGCAGTGTGTATGTGAAGAAAGGCGGAAGACGGACGGACAGTGCGACACAGGACAGGTTATGTATAAATGTACATTACAGCACATTTACACATTACATACACACACACACTGTTACGGGACAGACCTGTTGACCCCGGCACCAGTGGTTGGCACAGGCTCTCCCAGGGCGCGAAATCTAAGCAACCACTTTGGTCTTCACCAGAGCGCCCCACAAGGGACGATGGGCCGCTACCCCTAGTGGGCAATTGACTACTTTGCTGCAAGTGGTTACCAGATCGTGGTTACCCCACCGGAGACGAGGAGAACAAGTGAGCCCACGGTGGGGAGACGTAGTCGTGAAACAAGCCAGTAGTCAGGACGAGTTGCAGGAGGGATAACGATGAGACAGGCCAAAGGTCAGGGCAGGCAGCGATCAGGATAATGGTAAGACAAGCCAGACGTCAGGGCAGGCAGCAATCAGGATAATGGTAAGACAAGCCAAAGGTCAGGGCAGGAAGCAATCAGGATACATGGTCAGAACAAGCCGGGTCGGCAACAGGTAATCAAGAAATTCAATGGCAGTGTCAAGATCTGGAGCAAGCAGGTCAGAACGATCAGCAACTAGCTCTTCTAACACTGCTGTTTAAATATGTTCCTTATGGCTCATACACACGGGTTACAACTGTCGCTGCAACCACGTGGCACACGCGTGTTGTGGCGACAGGTCCCCCGTGTGTATAACGCGTGCGCCACGAACCGTCGCTAGTTAGAGCTGTCGCCAGGCGATTGGCGTGGCCAATCGCCGCCAACAGCTGTCACCACAACTTCGCCGCAACTGTTGCTAGTCCGCCGTGTGTATGCGGACTAGCGACATCAACCCACTTACCATGGACGGAGCTTCTGGCGGGGGGAGGAACCTTCGGCGACAGCTTCCGCCGCATCTCTGTCCCTCTGTGCACCGTGTGTACGGCTGCTGCACAGGGACCTGTTGCTGCTTTTTTTTTTTGGGGGGGGGGGGGTCTCTTGCTACATTTGTGCCTTGTGTGTATGAGGCTTTAACCATTTCAGCCCGCAGGTATTTTTCACCTTATGGACGAGAGGAATTTTCACCTGTCAGCGCTCCTCCCATTTATTCCCCAATAACTTTATCACTACTTATCACAATTACATGATCTATACCTTGTTTTTTCCTCCACCAATTAGGCTTTCTTTGGGTGGTACATTATGCTAAGAATTATTTTATTCTAAATGCATTATGATGGGAATAATAACAAAAAAATTTAAAAAAATTATTATTTTTCAGTTTTCAGCCATTATAGTTTTAAAATAATTCATGCTACCATAATTCAAATCCACACATTTTATTTGGCTATTTTTCCCAGTTATTGCAACGGTAAAATTATATCCCTAGTACAATGTATGGTGACAATATTTTATTTGGAAATAAAGGTGCATTTTTTCAGTTTTACATCCACCACTCATTTTTAGCCCATTATTTCATAATTATATGCCCTCTTGTCATAAATATTATTTTTTTTTTCTTCCCTAAAGTCAGTAGATGTACTTTACTATTTGGCCACAAAATGTCCCCGCTGAGCAAAAAGCCTATTAGCGTACTTTGTATGCTAAATAGGATACAATGGGCTTGATTCACAAAAGAGTGCTATCTGTTAGCACAGCCGTTTTCGCACAAATTTTCGCATTGCGCACGCTCGCGAATTTTTGCGATAATCGATAACGATTTTGCGCGCAAACGCAAATTTTCTCGCGAAAACAATATCGGTTTCGCGGTAAAATTCGCGTTTGCGCGCAATGCGAAAATTCACGCGAAAACGGCCGTGCTAACAGCACTCTTTTGTGAATCAAGCCCATTGTATCACTGCATTGTAACCAAGGAAGTGACGCAGGTTTCCATCGGAAACCTGCGATCACATTGCTGGCGGGGAGATTATGAATGGAAACATCAATTCCATTCATAAATTTAATGACCGGGCGGTGGAAATCAGCAGCGGGAGATAGCGTGGCAGCTCTATGTAAGAATAAACACTGTTTTTGAACAAAAACAGTGTTTATTCTCTCCAGACATGCTCGGATTGGCACAGGGGAGTTTTATTCCCTGCAGCCATTCCTCCCTGCTAGCAGCTTTCAGCGCGATCGCGTGCATCTCTCCGCACGATCGCCTGCTAACCCCCCAAACTGCAGGGATTTGACTAGCGTGTCCCTGGGGCTCTAGCAGCTGCCGCTGCGGACGTGAAGCTCACGTCCACGTGGCATAAATGGTTAATAGGGACACACTCCCCTGTTTTGGCGCCTAAACACCGCACCTGCGTGATCCCCAGCCAGTCCCTGCAAGACCGGAAGTGCGGGAGAGTGTGACGTGCGCACTGATGTTAGCTTATCATTAGTATAACTCTGGCGATCAGACGCGCGTGCATACGTAAGGAGACGCGTACGTGCACGCGTATGGGAGCAGCTGCTCAGGCAGCACGAACGACTGTAGCCAGGGGTGGTGTTGCGGCCATGAGGACGGATGTGCCTGATACGGCGGCAGACCCCAAGGCGACCACGCAGGGAGCGAGTGCGGGCAGACCCAGGGACAATGCTGCGGCCAGAGGGACAGTCTAACCGACCGTAAGTATTATTACATCTCCCCCCCCCCCCCTTATCCCCCTTATAGGCAGCCTCCGGATGCCAACAGGAGCTGGTTTATCAGGAAATTTTTTTTTACCAATCTAGAAGTATGTACACTAGTATCGTGCTTCCAAGAATTTTCCTCAACCGCGTACCCCTTCCACTTAATCAAATAGAATAATTGCCCTCTTATAAATTTGGAATCTAAAATGGCTTCAACTTCGAATTCCTCCTCACCTTCTACAATCACAGGCGAAGAAGGAATGTCCTGGCGACCCTGAAAACTATCTGGAAAATATGATTTGAGGCAGGAGACATGAAACACAGGATGCATTTTCAGATTCTTTGGTAAAGTCAACTCAAAGGCCACCGGATTAATTATCCTTCTAATTGGGTAAGGACCAATGAACTTTGGACCTAATTTCTTAGAGGCACAACATAGTTTTAGTGAAGCTGTGGACAGCCACACTAAGTCACCTGGAACAAATTGAGGACAATCTCTTCTCAATCTATCTGCTTGATGCTTAGTTCTCTCCCGTGCTTGCGACAGAATCTGCACCAATCTGGAGGTATTAGATGATAAAAATGTTAACCTATCTTGTACGGAAAGTACTTGAGATTCGGAAACACAATTAGGGATAGGTACAGGGTTAAAAACATAATTGGCAAAAAATGGTGACTGTTTGGCTGCAGAATGAATAGAATTATTATAAGCAAATTTGACTGTCGCAAGCAAGGAGGACCAATTATCCTGGGCAGCAGAAGAGAAGCATATTGTTCCAATGTCTGGTTAGTACATCAGTCTGACCATTTGACTGAGGGTGATACCCAGACGAAAGGGATACATGAATCTTTAAACATTTACAGAGATTCTTCCAAAGCTTAGAAGTAAATTGCACCCCCCTATTAGAGACTATATTGTCGGGAAGGTCATGGAGTATCACAATTTCTTTAATAAAAATATTAGCAGTTTCTGCTGCAGAAGGTGTCCCTTTCATAAGATCATCATCAAGATAGCGCCGATGAGGGCTGCCTCGGCACACAGCTCCCATAGATTTTCCTTTCTTTAATGTTTCTTTAGTTGTTTTAATTTGTTTTTAGCTGTCCTTTGTCAGTAGTTTGTCAGTCTTTTAGCTTCTTTAGTTTAGTCGCATTTAGGATAGCTTTTAGGATAGTTAGGATAGTTGTAGCATTTAGGGTGCTCCTCGTGCATTGGCACTGCGGCCACATACCTCCTGATCCTGCCCACGGGAACACAGGCGGCCCGGCTCCGTTCTCCTGCCGCAATCCTGCTGCTGGACCCTGCTGCTCCACGGCCCTGCTGGCTACCAGACTGCAAGAGCGACCTCATCCCGGCGCCATCAAAGAGATCGCGGCTGTGTCTCCGGGTCCTCGACTGCCGCCGAGTGTCCGGGATTCTGCCCATCCTCCGCCGGGGAGAGACGCTGGTGCCTGGGTACGCCGCGCAGCCCTTCCGCCTCCAGCTGCATGCCGCTGCGTCCCTCTCCGCTCCAGCCCTCCATCGCTGCAGGTGGCCAGCTCCCACGTGCTCACCACGTGGTCTGCTTCTCCCGGCTGGGCATAACATTGCGGGGGGGGGGGGGGGGGGGCCTGACGCCGCTAACGGTACCAGCTATACCAGCACAGACCTGGTATTCGGCACCTCGGTCACCTCATCACCGCCTGGAAGGGACACAACCGGCCACCCACGCTGTGGGTCACGCGCCGCCCGGCAGCCACAGCACTCCTCTTCCCTGCTCATCACGGGTAAGCCTGCTGCCACTACACTCGCTGCCGCTCTCGCTGCCACTACACTCGCTGCTGCTCCCTGTCCCCAGGGACTGCTGAACAGGCCCAACCCTGCACGGCCAGCTACACAGGCTACAAGGGGGGCGATATGTGGAAGTGCTGCTTCTCACATGGTCTGCACTGGCTCGGGGCTATGCTGCTTTGCTTATAGGCACACTGCTTTCCTACACCGGGGCAACAGGCATTAACAACCTTTATTACTGAACTGTTATTTATTTAACTGCACTGTGGCATATGGTCTGTATTCAAACTGTTATTCCAACTGCACCAGGCACATGGACTGTTATTCAACTGCACTGTGGCACATGGACTGTTTCAAACTGCACTGTGGCATACGGACTGTTATTCAACTGCACTGTGGCATATGGACTGTTATTCAACTGCACTGTGGCATAGGGACTGTTAATCAACTGCACTGTGGCATAGGGACTGTTATTCAACTGCACTGTGGCATATGGACTGTTATTCAACTGCACAGTGGCACATGGACTGTTTTCAACTGCACTGTGGCATAAGGTCTGTTATTCACTTGCACTGGGGCAAATGGACTGTTATTCAACGGCACTGTGGCATATAGACTGTTTTTTCAACTGCACTGTGGCATATGGAATGTTATTGGTCTGCACTGTGTCATATCGACTGTTATCTGCACTGTGGAATATGGACGGTGGTACTCTGGCAGTCGGGCATTTGGACTGTACTGAGCTTATTCCTGCACATGGCCATGCCACCCGTCAGCTGCAATTACAACTGCCAGTCTTTTAGGGTATGTCTCTACCAGATTTGCACATCTAGATACTGAAATCCTTGTTCATTCTTCTTTGCAAAACCGTTCCAGCTCAGTCAGATTAGATGGACAGCGTTTGTGAACAGCAGTTTTCAGATCTTGCCACAGATTTTCGATTGGATTTAGATCTGGACTTTGACTGGGCCATTCTAAACACATGGATATGTTTTGTTTTAAACCATTCCATTCTCTCCCTGGCTTTATGTTTAGGGTTGTTGTCCTGCTGGAAGGTGAACCTCCGCCCCAGTCTCAAGTCTTTTGCAATCTCCAAGAGGTTTTCTTCCAAGTTTTCCCTGTATTTGGCTCCATCCATCTTCCCATCACTTCTGGCCAGCTTCCCTGTCCCTGCCGAAGAGAAGCACCCCCGAGCATGATGCTGCCACCGCCATATTTGACAATGGGGATTGTGTTTTCAGAGTGATGTGCAGTGTTAATTTTCTGCCACACATAGCGTTTTGCATTTTGGCCAAAAAGTTCCATTTTGGTCTCATCTGACCAGAGCACCTTCTTCCACATGGTTGCTGTGTCCCCCACATGGCTTGTGGCAAACTGCAAACGGGACTTCTTATGCTGTCTGTTAACAATGCCTTTCTTCTTGCCACTCTTCCATAAAGGCCAACTTTGTACAGTGCATGACTAATAGTTGTCCTATGGACAGAGTCTCCCACCTGAGCTGTAGATCTCTGCAGCTCGTCCAGAGTCACCATGGGCCTCTTGACTGCATTTCTGATCAGCGCTCTCCTTGTTCGGCCTGTGAGTTTAGGCGGATGGCCTTGTCTTGGTAGGTTTACAGTCAGGGCCGTGCAGAGGATTCTCAAGGGGGGGTGCTCAAATTTGAAAAAAGGGGCCCTAATCGATAAATCGTGCTAAATTGTGTATGTAATACCCCTTCTCCAGAAAGCACTAGGCAGTCTTAAACCCCCCCCCCCCCCCCAACACACACACACACAAACACACACACCTTTGTAGAAGTATCAGGCAGACTTTGTGTCTCCTTCCAACCAACTTCTTTGGTGCCACCACCCTCAAATCAGCAGTCATAGGTGCGCACTATTAGAGTGGGCACAGTGGAGCCTGATGTAGGCATGGATTCACCTTTCATTACTGGGACCTCTGTCCCTCTAGATCAGCACCCAAGCTTCTTTTCAGGCAAAGAAGCAGTGGTTGCCAATATGCAGTGGTTGCTAAGCATTAGTAGATGCAAAACTGCAGTAAGTGCCAAGGTGCAGTGGGTGCACAGATGCAGTGGGTGGTAAAACGCAAAGGTCCAGTTTGTGCTAATTTGCAGTGGGTGCCGATGTGCTAAAGTACAGTCCGTGTCAAGCTGCTGTGGGTACCAAGGTCCAGTTTTTATTGGGTGTTTATTTGCAGTGGATGCTATGCTGTATTGGGTGCTGAATGAGTAGCAGATGGTGATAAACAATAGTGGGTGCCATGTGAGTGCTAATTGGTACAGGGAGCCATGTGAGTGTTGGACATGAGTGAGCAGGGAGTGCCATGTGTGGTCTGGATGTGTGCCATGGGAGAGAACTGAGTCTCATATGGGTTCAGACCAAGGGTGGGTACTGGTTGCTATTTGAGTGCTGGCCATGGATGGGTACTAGGTGCATATAATGGCTTTGGAACTTTGTGCTGTGTGAGTTCTATGCCATGTGGGTGTTGATTATGGGGGTTATAGGGTGTCATGTGGGTCTTAGGTGCAAATACTGAGTGCCAAGTGGGTACTGGGAGCGAGTACATGGTAACATCTGGGTAATGGGTGCTGGCTATTGGGGTATTTGTTGTCATGTGAGTGCTAAATGCAGAAGCTGGGTGCCATGTGGGTTCTGAGTGCTGGCACAGGGTGTCATGTGCATTCTGGCTGTATGGGTTGGTGTCAAGCATCATGTAGGTGTTGATTGCAGTTACTCAAGCCCTTGTGAGTTCTGGGTGCAAGTACTAGATGTCATATGTGAGTGTTTGGTGTTTGTGCTGGGCACCAAGTGGAGGCTTAGTGCAACTGGAACTACTGCAGATGAAACATGTGGGTGTTGGGTGCAGGTACATTGGTGCGAATACTTGGCGCATTGCCTGCACTAGGTGCTAGCTATGGGTGGGCATCGTGTGTCATGTGGATTCTGAGTGCAGGTACTTTGGGTGCTAGTACTGGTTTATGTGAGTTCAGATAATGTGCAAGTACTGTGCCAAGTGGGTGTGAGTACTGGGTGCCAGCTATAGGGTGAATGATGCAAGTACTAAGTGCCATATGGAGGTCGGATATAAGTATTAGGTAAAAGTTGCTTGGTGCAAGTACTGGGTGCTTGCTATAGTGGGGGTTACTGGTTGAGTGTAATGTGGTCGCTGAATATTGGTGGGATTGCTGTGGGTGCAGGGGGTGGGAGGTCACTGTGGGTACTGCTATGAATGGCATAGTTGCTGCTAGGGGAGGTAGAGGTCAGTGTGGTTGCTGGGGGAGGTAGAGGTCAGTGTGGGTGCTGGGGGCGGTAGAGGTCAGTGTGGGTGCTGGTGGAAGGGTAGGTCACTGTGGGTTCTGTGGAAGGAAGAGGTCAGTATGAGTGCTGGAGGAAGGGGAGGTCACTGTGGGTGCTGGGAGAGGTCATTGTAGTTATTGGAGGAGGGAGTAGTTGTGGATGCTGTGTGTTGGGAGAGATCACTGTAGGTGCTGCTTTTGGGATGGGAGGTCCCTGTAAGTGCTGCAGGGGACAGGAGGGTAGCCTCTGGGGGAGGGAAAGATCTCTGTGGGTGCTGGGGGAGGGATAGGTCAGTGTGGGTGCTGGGGTAGGCAGGATCACTGCTAAATTTGGGGAAGGAGAGGTGATTGTGAGTGGTAGGTGAAGGGAGAGGTCACTGTGAGAGGGAGAGGTCACTGTGGATGCTGGTGGAGGGAGAGGTCACTGTGGGTGCTGGTGGAGGGAGAGGTCACTGTGGGTGCTAGGTGGAGGGAGAGGTCACTGTGGGAGGGAGAGGTCACTGTGGGAGGGAGAGGTCACTGTGGGTGCTAGGTGGAGGGAGAGGTCACTGTGGGAGGGAGAGGTCACTGTGGGAGGGAGAGGTCACTGTGGGTGCTGGTGGAGGGAGAGGTCACTGTGGGAGGGAGAGGTCACTGTGGGAGGGAGAGGTCACTGTGGGAGGGAGAGGTCACTGTGGGTGCTGGTGCAGGGAGAGGTCACTGTGGGTGCTAGGTGGAGGGAGAGGTCACTGTGGGAGGGAGAGGTCACTGTGGGAGGGAGAGGTCACTGTGGGTGCTGGTGGAGGGAGAGGTCACTGTGGGTGCTGGTGGAGGAAGAGGTCACTGTGGGTGCTAGGTGGAGGGAGAGGTCACTGTGGGAGGGAGAGGTCACTGTGGGAGGGAGAGGTCACTGTGGGTGCTGGTGCAGGGAGAGGTCACTGTGGGTGCTAGGTGGAGGGAGAGGTCACTGTGGGAGGGAGAGGTCACTGGGGGAGGGAGAGGTCACTGTGGGTGCTGGTGCAGGGAGAAGTCACTGTAAGAGGGAGAGGTCACTGTGGGTGCTAGGTGGAGGGAGAGGTCACTGTGGGTGCTGGGGAAGGAGATGTCACTGTGGGTGCTAGGTGGAGGGAGAAGTCACTGTGGGAGGGAGAGGTCACTGTGGGTGCTGGTGGAGGGAGAGGTCACTGTGGGTGCTAGGTGGAGGGAGAGGTCACTGTGGGAGGGAGAGGTCACTGTGGGAGGGAGAGGTCACTGTGGGTGCTGGTGGAGGGAGAGGTCACTGTGGGTGCTAGGTGCAGGGAGAGGTCACTGTGGGTGCTAGGTGCAGGGAGAGGTCACTGTGGGTGCTAGGTGGAGGGAGAGGTCACTGTGGGTGCTAGGTGGAGGGAGAGGTCACTGTGGGTGCTAGGTGGAGGGAGAGGTCATTGTGGGTGCTAGGTGGATGGAGAGGTCACTGTGGGTGCTGGGGAGGGAGAAGTCACTGTGGGTGAGGGAGAAGTCACTATGGGTGCTTAGGGAGGTAGAGGTCAGTATGGGTCCTAGGTGGAGGGTGAGGTCAGTATGCCACACTAGGATTCCTATCCAGGCCTCTTCACCTGAAAGTGCCCCGGGTGGAGGCGGAGCTTCTCACGGGTGGGCGGGGCTTACCGCGGCAGGGGGCGTGGCTTATTTTGCGCGATCAGAGGGGCCTTTTTTGCTGATTTTAAAGAGGGGGGGGGTGCCTGGGCACCCAGAGCACCCCCCTCTGCACGTGCCTGTTTACAGTTGTGCCATACTCCTTCCATTTCTGAATGATCGTTTGAACAGTGCTCCGTGGGATGTTCAAGGCTTTGGAATTATTTTTGTAGCCTAAGCCTGCTTTAAATGTCTCAATAACTTGATCCCTGACCTGTCTTGTGTGTTCTTTGGACTTCACGGTGTTGTTGCTCCCAATATTCTCTTAGACAACCTCTGAGGCCTTCACAGAGCAGCTGTATTTGTACTGACATTAGATTACACACAGGTGCACTCTATTTAGTCATTAGCACTCATCAGGCAATGTCTATAGACAACTCAAGACACAACTAAAATGTTATTACATGCTCTCATAATTTCTCGTCTGGACTACTGCAACGTACTACTTTGTGGACTACCTTCTAACAAACTGGCCCCGCTCCAGTCGGTACTGAACTCAGCCGCTCGTCTCATTCATCTTTCTTCTCGATCTTCCTCTGCCGTCCTCTTTGTCAAGCTCTTCACTGGCTGCAAATTAACCAGAGGATTCAGTTCAAACTCCTAACCCTAACCTACAAAGCTCTCACTAATTTCCAGATACAAACCCAATCGCAATCTCAGATCGGCACATGTTCTTCTTTTGTCCTCCTCTAGAATCAACTCCTCACACTCACGTTTACGTTTACAAGACTTTGCACGCGCTGCACCCCTCCTCTGGAATGCCCTCCCACAACACATCCATCACTCGCCAACCTTTGTTACCTTTAAACGCACTCTAAAAACACACTTGTTCCGACAAGCATATGCGCTACCTTAGGCCACTTCCCTTTGTACTAAGACCAAATTGCACTTCTACTAGGTATCCTAAAACACAAAGCCTCTATATATTTGCTGCATATTACCCCTCCTCCTGTCCCCCCCCCCCCCATGTCCTTTAGATTGTAAACTCGCAAGGGCAGGGCTCTCTCCCCCTTTTGTGTCTTGGTAACCATTATACATTTTATTCATCATGTTAATTTTATCACTGTCATTACCAATTCTATGATTTGTATTTTGTATCATTCTTTGTATTTTGTCACTAATTATGTATCTTGTATTTTGGTGTACACCATTGTCTGTATTAGTATGTACCCCATGTTTGTTTCTTACTCTGTACAGCGACACGGAATATGTTGGCGCTTTATAAATCAATAATAATAATAATAACTGACTGCACTCAAATCAAAGGGGGCCGAATAATTATGCACACACCACTTTGCAGTTATATATTTGTAAAAAATGTTTGGAATCATGTATGATTTCCGTTCCACTTCTCATGTGTACACCACTTTGTGTTGGTCTTTCATGTGGAATTTCAATAAAATTGATTCATGTTTGTGGCAGTAATATGACAAAATGTGGAAAACTTCAAGGGGGCCAAATACTTTTGTAACCCACTGTATGGATGATTCAGGATTGGTGCAGAAGTAAACTAAATCTTTAGTTTTAGTTTTTCGAAAGCAGCCTGGTCCTCACTAGTCCATTGAAAAGGTTTGTTGATCTTGGTCAGTTGAGTAATTGGTGAGACAATAGAAGAGAATCCCTTGATAAATCATCGATAAAAGTTAGCGAAACCTAGGAAACTGCATTTCCTAACGGGACAGTTGCGGAGGAAATGGCCAGAACCACCACAGTACAAACTAAGGTTAGCATTTCTCCTTCTTTGCTTTCCTTCAGGGATGAGTGCAGGCCAGGCTAATCCTATTTGCATAGGTTCTGGCTCATCTACAGTCTGATTGGAGGTAGGATTAACTGTTCAGAGGTTGCAGCAGGACCCCTTGGAACCCAGGCACCACACGAGCTCCAGATTTTTCTAATCTACATTCAGAAAGTCTCCAATCGATTTTGTAACGATTGGTGTCAGCACGCAGAGAGAATCTGATTATTGGTGATCTGCAGTATCACCAAGAATGCAGATATATACCCGATTATTGATGATCTGCAGAATCACCGATAATACAGATATATTGCTAACCTCTGGACACCTAAGGTATGTGAGTGTTTGGTGTAACAGTAATACTTTGAGACATGCACCTGCTAAGCAGACGATCGGAAGCAACCTGGAATACTGCTTTTGAGGACACAGGAACCTTCCAACAGCCTGAGATTCTCCAAGAGGTGGAGTCAGGCTGAAGGTAGGAGGAACCTGAGCAAGAGTGACACCTGAAGGGTGGATGTCACTAGCAGGTCTGGAGACTATCTCTTTAGGAAGAGAGATAGCTCCCAAGGTAGTAACAAATATCAAACAACGCCTAGTCTTGGTGTGAGGTCCGTAGTCTCGACACCCTGGAACTAGTCTGGAGTATAACACAAATGATAATACAGTTCCCTAGTCTTGGGTGCAAGGTCCATGGTCTTAGCACCCTGGAACTAGTCTGAAGTATAACACAAATGATAATACAGTTCCCTAGTCTTGGGTGCAAGTTCCGTGGTCTTAGCACCCTGGAACTAGTCTGGAGTATAACACAAATGATAATACAGTTCCCTAAACTAGGTGTGAGGTCCTTGGTCTTTACACCCTGGAACTAGCTTAAGCATAAACAAAATACAATTCAAACAATCTGGCTAAGTGTGAATTTCCAGGTCCTCCTGGTTCTAACACACTGTTGGATCTGACTAAGGTCTTGTGATGATCTGCTCAGCTGCCTGTGCAGGCAGGCAGCTTTTTGACCATTGTTTGGGTTTGCATGCTGCAGGACTCTGGAAAGAAGAGCTTCTGTCAGTTTTGCAGCTTGTGCTTGCAGAGGAATTTGCATACGTTGTCATGCAAATTGCCTGGCCACATTCATTGGAGGCGTGTACTATAAGTAATATGTCTTTCCCACAATGCTTGGCTGTTCATAAGGAGTCTTCCTGTGAAACACTCTGGAGAGTGTCAGCCATGCTCTTTGTTTGAAGATCAGCTTAGAGTAATTCCTGGAAACTGTGCTAGGCAGGTTCCCTAGTGCAGTTGGGATTGTTTATCTGTTTTGTTTGTCTGTTGCGATTGTCCTGTCCCAATGGTGGTCGACAGGAAATCGTTCTGATCTCTGTTCTTGGAGTATAGCTGGTGCAGCGGTTGCTACCAGCTATCTCTTCTGTTCTGTCTCACTCGGATCGCACTAGCATCCTGCCCTAGCGCTCTGGATCCTTCTGTTCTGTCTCCTTGGATTGCGCTAGCCACTTTCCGCTAGTGCTGTGGATCCTTCTGTTCTGTCTTCCTGGATCGCACTCGCCTTGTGCTAGTGCTGTGGATCCTTCTGTTCTGCCTTCCTGGATCGCACTCGCCGTGCGCTAGTGCTGTGGATCCTTTTGGTCTGCTACTCTGTTCTGTCTGCCTGGATCGCACTCGCTTCGCGCTAGTGCTGTGGATCCTTCTGTTCTGTCTACCTGGATCGCGCTAGCCACTTTCGCTAGTGCTGTGGATCCTATCTCTCGCTTGTCCCTGTTTTCGTGTGTCTGTCTTGTCTGCTACGACCGCTTGCTGGAGGCTCGGTGAGGTAACCGTTAAGCAAGCGTTCGCGTCCTCTGTTTCATGTTTGTCTGTCGATGGTTGTCACAGACCGCGAGCCGGTCTGCGGGTGGGGTAAATCGATCAGCGTCAGAAATCCTCTTACACGGTCATTTGTTCATCACGAAGGGTAACCCGCATTCGCAATTTGATGAACTGACTCACGAAGGGAGCGTTCTGATACCAACCGAATCACTCCACACACATATACAATTCAAAGATCTGCCACCAAGCGAGTTACACAGCCCGCTACTGTAATTTTACTAGGACTTCGAGAACACTTTAGTAACCCCTAGCAGTATACAAGAATCTGGGCCAGATCGTTATGTCTGGGCCGGGTTCTCGCATACGGGTTATAAATGTATACTTCTATTAAACACAGGGTAGCGAGTTCAGGAGAATAGGTACGATTGTGTATGTTCAGCAACAGGTCATAACCGCTAAACGATTTTTAAACGTTTAATAACACAAATGCATTACATACAGTTATATACACCTATTAACATATAAAACACAGAGCTTAAAAATAAAAGGAATAAAACAGAAAGTTCTTACTTAGTTAGCTGAGCAGTCCATTTGAAGCATGAAGAAAATAGTCCAGTTTAAACGTAGGCATTCAGCTTAAAAGTCCTTTGTACACAACATGCGCCCGGTTCTTCCGTGAGCACATGTCTGGACTTCCCTAGTCGATGTAAATTGAAGAACTGGGAGGAGTTCCTTGCAAACGCTTTTTACTGACCAGAGTTTTGGGGCGGTCACTACCTGGAAAGTAGGTGTGTTTGAGGCAGGGTTACCTCATGGCAGGCAAGTTACCACCCACAGACTTGGAGCAAGGAATGTACCAATTATTAATAATTTGTGTAATTCCGCCCCAGATGGGTGCAACGCAAATCCGAGACCATATTCATAAGCAGCATGCGACTCTGTATTAAATGAGACTATACACGTCTAGTCTAATGAATTGGCTCTACGCATGCCGGATAAAGCGGTTTCTCAATTGATTCCTGATAGCTAGAGAATGATAATTCATGTGAGTGATAGAACTGATTTCTGGGTATCAGGAAATGTGTTTGTTGGCTTTCTGTGCCAAACCCATCTTGAATTATTGATAAAGTAAATGTTCCCATTGTGTGAACTATGAGCTTGGAGGGAAATTTTGAATCTCAACCAGTGTGAGCTGGTTTTCCTTTTGGGGAAAGCTGAGCTATGTAACCAAATGGCTTCTCCCCAGGGAAGCTAGCCAAGTGTGAATTCTTTCCTGACCTGAACAGGATGTGGGGGGAAGGTTACTGTACTCAGTAAGAGAGAGAGAAATTGACATCTGTTGTGCATTTACCCAAGACTGACAGGAACTGTGCACGATTATGCGAAAGTCGATGGCGCTAGCGCACGGCTTTTCCGTAATGTTCGTCACAATGGTTAGTTAGGCGTTCTTGTCTCTATTGTGCTTATCATGTGAAGACCGCGCATAACCGTGTGCACTGTAGCGAATGAGTGCGGTGTTCGCGGTTAGCTAGCGTTTGTTATTTTCCGTATCTCCTCATTGTATGATTTGCTGTGCCTTTGCTATCCTCGTATTCTGTTCTGATCTGCCTTGTGTCACTTCTGGCAATCGCCTTTCTTGCGGTTGCGTTTCTGTTTCGTATCTGCTGTTGTGTGTGCGCGGTCGCGGGGTGGCGACTGGATTGGCGCACACACATACAACCTGTCCCTTTGCTCGTTCTCATTCGCAATCGCTTCTCTTGCGATTGCGTTCTGCGCTTTGTACAATTCCTGTTTGGCATTTGTGGAGGTACAGAGTATTAGTTCCTCTGCACTCCCCAGCGCCATCTGCCGACAGGAATTTCCCTCTACGGGTGCGTAGCACCTTTTGCTGGGTGCCTGCAATTATACGCTTGTGGAGGATTTCCGCCGTATCAGCGCACGCGTTGTGCGCTGCTCACGGAGAAAGTTCCACAATCATTACAGGTCTGAATGCTTCCACGTAAGTGTTCGCAATGGCAGACAACCAGCAACTGGCAAGCAAGCTGTATATATAGTTGCTGGACTCTGCCGCCCCGCCCGAGCCACTCAGCCAATCAGGAGTCCAGCAGGAATCAGCTGATCGTCCTGATCAGCTGACCCATCTCCTGTTGGTATAAAGGTCCTGACTTCTGGCTCGCGCGCGTAGTTCCCCATCCAGGTGCACTAACAGACTCAGCCAGACCAGACACACGCTGCCGCGTGCAAACCGCCGCGCTAGACGCGGAAGCAGCCGCCTTACTGTTGCTGCATGCGGCGGCTTTTCCGCGTTCTGCCCAGCTACCAGACAAACGCTTCCGCGTGCAAACCGCCGCACTGGACGCGGAATCAGCCGCCTGCTTAGTAGCACATGCGGCGGCTTTTCCGCGATCTCTCACAGTACCCCCCCCCCCCCCCCCCCCGAGGAGTAGACTCCGGACACTCTCCACTAGGTCTTCTAGAATGTGGGTCTAGAATTTTTTCAGTCTCACATTCCCATTGGTCTTTTACCATCACAGGGAGGAAGGGAGGGGAACCCACGTGCACCGCTGGCTTCAACAGAGACACATAGACTGATCTTACCCCTCTCATACTGGCTGGGAGATCGACAGCATAGGTGACAAAATTAACTCTCCTGATCACTGGGAATGGTCCTATGAATGTAGGCCCCAGTTTGGTTGATAATCGCTTAAGGGCCCCATGCCGAGAGGATACGTACACCATGTCCCCTGAGAAAAACTCCCACTCTACAGACTTTCTCTTACTAGTCTGATTTTTTAGAGTCCGGGGTTTTCTTGACACTGATAAATATTGTAACGTAACTGGTGAGGCCTGACAAGATGTTTTACCCCCTAGAATGTCTCGCGGGCAAGGGCCCAGACTAGGCATCCAGTCCTCCACCGTCTCCGCAGGTGCCCTGACCACCCTTCGAGGTAGGCCGGTCTTAGGCTTGGCATCTTTAACTACAGTCTCTGCTTTAACCTGCACTGCCACTCCTCCAACCTGTATCTTGGTAGCACAAACTGTCACTCTGCCCAAACAATGCTGATGGCAATAGGCTGACCATTCTAGCAGCTGACCTGAAGCCCAGTCAATCTGTGGGAAGTGGAGTTTCAACCAGGGCATACCAAGAATAATGGTGGAGGTTGCCATGGGCATAACCAGGAACTGTAATCTCTCTTTATGTGACGCCCCTAAACAACATGACAACACGGGGGTCTGAAAAAGAGATTGTCCACTCTGCAGCAGCGAGTCATCCACTGCAGTGACCAGAATCTGCTGGTTAAGTGGGGACAAAGGTATCCCCAATCTTTTAACAAAATCGTAATCAATGAGGTTTACCGCAGAACCGGAGTCCACAATGGCTTCTGCGGAACTAGTCTGACCCTCCCATGTAATAGAGCAGGGAAGGAGCAGACGATCATTGTTTAAAAGGAACGACTGCTCGCCTATGGTGTTGACCAACCCCAGATGGCAGCATTCTCCTGACCCCTTATCACCATCTAGATTGCGTTTTCTTGGCCCTCTGTGACTCTCTTTCTCCTGACTCAGCCCTGAATACCCGATTTGCATGGGCTCGTTTGCGGGGGATGGGGATCGAGAAGAGTCGTGTAAGACAAACCTTCCAGCATTCCTACCACGAACCTGTCTCTGGTAGTGCAAACGGCGATCTATCTGCACGGCCAACGAAATTGCCTCGCCTATAGACTTGGGCTCAGGATGTCCAATCATCACATCATAAACTGCATCCGACAACCCTCCCAAAAAACAGTCTAACAATGCAAATGAGCCCCATCTCGTAGACACTGCCCATTTCCTGAACTCGGCTGCAAAATTCTCAACTGGATCCTTGCCTTGCCGCAACGTCTTGAGCTTCCGCTCAGCGGTAGAGGCAATATCCGGATCATCATAAATTATAGCCATGGCTTCAAAAAATGCCTCAACCGAGGCCAAAGCCCCATCTCCTGGCTGGAGATTATATGCCCAGGTCTGGGAATCCCCTGACAACAGAGTCTTAATAAACGTAATTCTCTGTGAAACGGTTCCAGATGAATTAGGCCTCAACTCAAAGTATGATAACACTCTATTTCTAAAGTTCTGAAAGTCAGATCTGTGGCCAGAAAACCTTTCGGGTACAGGCATACGTATGTCTGTGCTAAGAGGAGATCGCACTGAGTTTATAGCTGATTGAAGTTCCTGAATAGCCCCAAATAGCTGGCTAATCTGGGTCTGTTGGTTCAAAACTGTGCCGGAAAGATTGTTTACCGCGGCGGTCAGGACTTCAACATGTCTATACAGTGCGTCCATTTGGTTTTGGTCTGCCATTCTGTAACGATTGGTGTCAGCACGCAGAGAGAATCTGATTATTGGTGATCTGCAGTATCACCAAGAATGCAGATATATACCCGATTATTGATGATCTGCAGAATCACCGATAATACAGATATATTGCTAACCTCTGGACACCTAAGGTATGTGAGTGTTTGGTGTAACAGTAATACTTTAAGACATGCACCTGCTGAGCAGGCGATCGGAAGCAGCCTGGAATACTGCTTTTGAGGACACAGGAACCTTCCAACAGCCTGAGATTCTCCAAGAGGTGGAGTCAGGCTGAAGGTAGGAGGAACCTGAGCGAGAGTGACACCTGAAGGGTGGATGTCACTAGCAGGTCTGGAGACTATCTCTTTAGGAAGTGAGATAGCTCCCAAGGTAGTAACAAATATCAAACAACGCCTAGTCTTGGTGTGAGGTCTGTAGTCTCGACACCCTGGAACTAGTCTGGAGTATAACACAAATGATAATACAGTTCCCTAGTCTTGGGTGCAAGGTCCGTGGTCTTAGCACCCTGGAACTAGTCTGGAGTATAACACAAATGATAATACAGTTCCCTAGTCTTGGGTGCAAGGTCCGTGGTCTTAGCACCCTGGAACTAGTCTGGAGTATAACACAAATGATAATACAGTTCCCTAGTCTTGGGTGCAAGGTCCGTGGTCTTAGCACCCTGGAACTAGTCTGGAGTATAACACAAATGATAATACAGTTCCCTAAACTAGGTGTGAGGTCCTTGGTCTCTACACCCTGGAACTAGCTTAAGCATAAACAAAATACAATTCAAACAATCTGGCTAAGTGTGAATTCCCAGGTCCTCCTGGTTCTAACACACTGTTGGATCTGACTAAGGTCTGAATGCTTCCACGTAAGTGTTCGCAATGGCAGACAACCAGCAACTGGCAAGCGAGCTGTATATATAGTTGCTGGACTCTGCCTCCCCGCCCGAGCCACTCAGCCAATCAGGAGTCCAGCAGGAATCAGCTGATCGTCCTGATCAGCTGACCCATCTCCTGTTGGTATAAAGGTCCTGACTTCTGGCTCGCGCGCGTAGTTCCCCATCCAGGTGCACTAACAGACTCAGCCAGACCAGACACACGCTGCCGCGTGCAAACCGCCGCGCTGGACGCGGAAGCAGCCAACTTACTGTTGCTGCATGCGGCGGCTTTTCCGCGTTCTGCCCAGCTACCAGACAAACGCTTCCGCGTGCAAACCGCCGCACTGGACGCGGAATCAGCCGCCTGCTTAGTAGCACATGCGGCGGCTTATCTGCGATCTCTCACAGATTTGTATTGAAAGAGCAATTAGTCCTTTAAGAGTCTCTGGTACCCCAACTCAGGCTAGTTCGTCTTTAAGTTCCTCGGTCAGACCTAGGTGGAACTGAAGCCTGAGATCTGCATCATTCCAGTCCGTATTAACACTCCATTTCCTGAAATCAGTTACGTAATCCTCTACTGGTCTTTTTGCCTTGGTGTAAGCTTTGTAATGGGGATTCTGCTGAAGCGGCTTTTCGTGGGTCATCATACATTTCAGCAAGAGCAGAAAAAAGGGCTGTGGAACTGGCGACAGCGGGGTCTTGTTGATCAAACAAACGTAAAGCCCAGGCCTGGGGTTCCCCTTGCAACAAAGAAATAATAGTCCCACTTTGATTCTTTCATCAGAGAAACTGTTTGGTTTTAATGAAAAGTATAGTAGACAAGAACTCTTGAACTGGAGAAACTTAGTGCGATTACCATTAAAGCGATCAGGCAATGGGATCTTGGGTTAAGGAACAGTAGGAGACAAGACCGGAGGTGGAGCTTGTGGTGCTGCAGATGGTGAAAGAGTCTGTACTTGAGTTTCAAGTCGATAATAACCTTGATGAGCTTCTTGGACTGCTATGCGGAGGTCAGCCACTTGTTTGCATAGTTCATCAATTGAAGTTGGATCTCCCGTAGGCTCCATCTTGGCTGATAGTTGCTGTTACAGGACAGACCTGTTAACCCCGGCACCAGTGGTTGGCACAGGCTCTCCCAGGGTGCGGAATCTAAGCAACCACTTTGGTCTTCACTAGAGCGCCCCGCTAGGGACGATGGGCCGCTATCCCTAGTGGGCATCGGACTACTTTGCTGCAAGTGGTTACCAGGTTGCGACCCCCAGGATCACCCCACCGGAGACGAGGAGAACAAGTGAGCCCACAGTGGGGAGATGTAGTCATAAAACAAGCCAGTAGTCAGGACGAGTAGCAGGAGGGATAACAATGAGACAGGCCAAAAGTCAGGGCAGGCAGCGATCAGGATAATGGTAAGACAAGCCAGAGGTCAGGGCAGGCAGCAATCAGGATAACGGTAAGACAAGCCAAAGGTCAGGGCAGGAAGCAATCAGGATACGTGGTCAGAACAAGCCGGATCAGTAAAAGGTAATCAAGCAATTCAATGGCAGTGTCAAGATCTGGAGTAAGCTGGTCAGAACTATCAGCAACTAGCTCCTCTAACACTGCTGTCTGAGATGAAAAGCTAACTATAACAAGTAACTTGTCTATATATCTTATCTAAAGTTTAGATAGTTTACACAGAAAATCTAGCTGCAAACAGCTTCAACAGAATATGATTATTTCTTCCTGTGATACAATGACAGCGGCCATGTTGTGTTTGTAAACATTACACACAGGCAAGCTGATCTGCATTTCCAGCCCTCAGCCTGTGAAAACCTAATTCCCCCTCCTCCCCTCTGCCTCTGAAATCTCTGGCTAGTAACACCTCCCCCTCCTCCTGCCCAGACTGAGCTCCCATAAGCCCTTGCTACTGTCTGAAAATGCCAAGGCACTCTGAAAAGCTGTGGGTGAGGCTTGTTTAGTTTATAGGGAATCAGAGTATTACAATATAAACAAAAAAGTATTTGGCTTGAGGAATGCCCTATAAACTGATTATCTCGGATCCACTTTAAATATGTTCCTTAACAGGGACACAACTGTTTTGGCGCCTAAACACCGCGCCTGCGTGATCCCCAGTCAGTCCCTGCAAGATTGGAAGTGCGGGAGAGTCTGACGCACGCACTGATGTCAGCTTATCATTAGTATAAGTCTGATGATCAGACGCGCGCGCATGCATAAGGAGACGCGTACACATGTATGGGAGCAGCAGCTCAGACAGCATGCACGACTGTAGCCAGGGGCGGTGTTGCAGCCATGAGGATGGATGTGCCTGATACGGTGGAAGACCCCAAGGCGACTACCTAGGGCAGCCTTTCTCAACCTTTCTACCCTGGAGGAACCCTGCACATAACTTTTGGATCTCAAGGAACCCTTGCAAACAATTTTTTGGTCTCGAGGAACCCCTGCTTTTTTTTTGCAGGAGGCATGGTATTTAAAAGTACAGTATGTGTTGCTGTTTATTTCACTACCCCCATTACACTGCCACTCATTATACCATCTCCTGATGCCCCAATTAAGTGCTTATTGTTACAGTACTACCTATTATAGTGTGCTCTATTATACTTCCCCCACGATGGGGGAAAATGCCAAGGAACCCCTGCAGAGTCCTCAAGGAACCCTGGGGTTCCAGGGAACCCTGGTTGAGAAAGCCTGACCTAGGGAGCAAGTACAGGCAGACCCAGGGACAATGCTGCAGCCAGAAGGACGGTCTGACTGACCGTAAGATTTATGACACACACACATTGCGGAAACAGCACTGGGGGTTTCACTGCATTCTTCGCTTGTCCCGATGTTGCTCGCTGTTACCGCCACACACCCGATCAAGCAAGTCAACCCTACATCTTGCAGCATGTCCAATTCACTAATGCGACCAATTTCGGTCCGAAATTGGTTGCATTGTCGGTCTGGCATGCGCTTCACAGCATTGATTTTCATCCGATTCCAATTATAATAATCAAATCGGATGGTTGATTGCCCATCAAGTTGCCTGATGTATGGCCACCTTGCCAAGATTGCATTGAGGTTTTAATTTTTCCATTTCCTCAAAGAAGAGCCACTTGAACAAAGTGTTGTTCCTTGTATTATACATGTGAGTCCACCTGTTCCTGAGATACCTCCAGCAGGAAGGACTGAACTTATGCTGGCCATACATCAGGTGACCATCCGATTCAATTGTTACAATCAAATCGGATGAAAATCGGTGCCGCCAAGTACATGCCCGACAGACAATGTTACCAATCTCGGCCCCGAAATTGGTCACATATTCGATTGCGCTTGCTGCAAGCTGTTGGGCCGACTTGCTTGAGGGTGCGGGCAAGCTTGCGTCCCCTGATGTTGCAAGATTGTGAAACCGGTCGGGAAGGAGACAGGTGGCACCTTTTTAGCTGTTGATCAGCACATACGTGCAAATTCATATCCGGTTTCCCAAAGTCTTGGGCCCCGTATGTAAGTTCTTATTATTTTATGGTTTACATATATGGTTTTTAAATAAACGGTTTAGACTTATAGTTGCCATTTGTTTTGTTGTTTTTTATGTTATCCTTCTGGATATTATACCCACTTGGATTGAGGGACTGGAGGTTGTGTGGATCCCAGATGGACTGTGGCCCGTGCCTTCTATCATTGAAAGCTATTTATACAACATTATAGTGTGGGTTGTTTGGAGCTGGTAAGCCCCTTTTATTCCTTTGGGTAATGGTGACTACAAGAATAATGGTTTACATCTTGTACTGAACACTCTGTATTCACTCTGGTGAAGTCTTCTCCTGATTGTTGACAAAAGCAGCAGGATGAATTCAGAAGTGTTTCGGGCAATATTATTTGCTCATATTCAGCCAAATGCTTTAGAACTCATTGGACGCCGCTTCACAGAGCAGATGTACAATGATCCATAGCGTACTGCAAAAGCAACCAGAGAGTTTTTGAAGGGAAAGAAGTGGAATGTTATGCAATGGCCAAGTCAATCACCTGACCTGAATCCGATTGAGCATGCATTTCACTTGCTGAAGACAAAACTGAAGGGAAAATGCCCCAAGAACAAGCAGGAACTGAAGACAGTTGCAGTAGAGACCTGGCAGAGCATCACTAGGGATGAAACCAAGCGTCTGGTGATGTCAATGCATTCCAGACTTCAGGCTGCAATTGACTGCAAAGGATTTGCAACCAAATATTAAAAAGCGAAAGTTTTATTTATGATTTTTATTCTGTCCCATTACTTTTGCTCCATTGACAAATGGGAGGCACATATGCAAACTGTTGTAATTCCTACACCGTTCACCTGATTTGGATGTAAATACCCTCAAATTAAAGCTGACAGTCTGCAGTTAAAGAATATTATGTTTGTTCCATTTTAAATCCATTGTGGTTGTGTATAGAGCCAAAAATGTTACAATTGTGTTGATGTACCAATATTTATGGATCTGACTGTATGTTTGATTTGTGATATAAAAGAGCTTGATTACAAGGATCACGACAGTTTCTTCTTTACTATCGGCTATTGATAGCCAGTGGTGCCGATTGGCCACCTGGCACATCTACTGATATTTAGCGAGGTATCATGCCTTTCGTTGTTAATATGGAAACCTATGGTGACATTTAGGAGGTAAAAAGTTAATGGGTCATTATAATCTTTTATGCAATAGATAACCTTCTACAAAATGCATTCCAAAGCCAAAAGGAATAGCAAATTTGGGCTGAACTAATTCAGGTAAGCTGTACTGAACTGTGTTACACTTGAAATCAACAGTTAACTACTGAACTTATTTATATAGTGCTGACATCTTCCACAGCCCTTTATATATATGATATCATGGGCGTCCGCACATATGGCAAAATCAGGCATCTGCCCGACCCTGGCCGCCCGCTGCCCCCCCCCCCCCCCCCCCCGGCCGCGTGCCCGTGCAGCCAGCAGGAGGGGAGCAGCGCAGAGAAGAGAGAGAGCTATGGGCACAGTGGGGAAGGGCGGACGTCTCGCCCCCTCCCTCACCTTAGGGGGCTCTCTCTCCCTTGCTGTCCCCTCCGGAATGAAGTGTGCAGCGGCTGGGCAGCAGGCGGAACTTACCTCGTCTCGCTCCTGCGCCGGAAGTTCTGGTGCCGCACTCTGGTCTGGACCAGACCAGAGTAGCGGCTAATCCATCCGGCGCCTGCGACGAGACGAGGTAAGTTCCGCCCGCTGCCCAGCCGCTGCACACTTCGTTCCGGAGGGGAGAGCGAGGGAGAGAGAGCCCCCTAAGGTGAGGGAAGGGAGGGGGAGACGTCCGCCCTTCCCCACTGTGCCCATAGCTCTCTCTCTTCTCTGCGCTGCTCCCCTCCTGCTGGGGCACACCTGCCCACATATACTGGGCACATATACCCCTGGCTACATATACTGGGCACATATACCCCTGGCTATATATACTGGGCACATATACTGCTGCCTACATATACTGAGCACATATACCCCTGCCTACATATACTGGGCACATATACCCCTGCCTACATATACTGGGCACATATACCCCTGGCTACATATACTGGGCACATATACCCCTGGCTATATATACTGGGCACATATACCCCTGGCTACATATACTGGGCACATATACCTCTGCCTACATATACTGGGCACATATACCCCTGCCTACATATACTGGGGACATATACACCTACCTACATATACTGGGCACATATACCCCTGGCTATATATATACTGGGCACATATACCCCTGGCTATATATACTGGGCACATATACCCCTGGCTATATATACTGGGCACATATACCCCTGGCTACATATACTGGGCACATTTACCCCTGGCTACATATACTGGGGACATATACCCCTGAATACATATACTGGGCACATATACCCCTGGCTACATATACTGGGCCCATATACCTCTGGCTATATATACTGAGCACATATACCGCTGCCTACATATACTGGGCACATATACCCCTGACTACATATACTGGGCACATATACCCCTGGCTATATATACTGGGCACATATACCGCTGCCTACATATACTGGGCACATATACCCCTGACTACATATACTGGGCACATATACCCCTGGTTATATATACTGGGACATATACCCCTGCCTACATATACTGGGCACATATATTCCCCTGACTACATATACTGGGCACATATACCCCTGGCTACATATACTGGGCACATATACCCCTGCCTACATATACTGGGCACATATACCCCTGGCTACATATACTGGGCACATATATGCCTGGCTACATATACTGGGACATATACCGCTGGCTACATATACTGAGACATATACCCCTGGCTATATATACTGGGGACATATACCCCCTGGCTACATATACTGGAGACATATACCCCCTGGTTACATATACTGGGAACATATACCCCTGGCTATATATACTGGGACATATACACCTGCCTACATATACCCCTGCCTACATATACTGGGCACATATACCCCTGGCTACATATACTAGGCACATATACCCCTGGCTACATATACTGGGCACATATACCCCTGCCTACATATACTGGGCACATATACCCCTGCCTACATATACTGGGCACAAAAACCCCTGGCTACCTGTTCTGGGGACATCTCTACCCCTGGCTACCAGTTCTGGGGACATCTATACCGCTGGCCACCTATTCTGGGGACACCTATAGACCTGGGGCTACCTATTTTTGGAGAACCACTGCTGTCAGATTGAGTGTATTTTGGGGAACTGCTGCCAGGTGAGAGGTGTCTACCATATTAAGGGGGCATTCTGCCTATTTATGTAAAATGCTGTCTATTTATGTGCCTCAAGACTGCTGAATTTGTCTTGTTGGGGGCATCAAGATTGCTGAATTTGTCTTGTTGGGGGCCTCATGATTGCTGAATTTGTCTTGTTGGGGGCCTCATGATTGCTGAATTTGTCTTGTTGGGGGCCTCATGATTGCTGAATTTGTCTTGTTGGGGGCCTCATGATTGCTGAATTTGTCTTGATGGGGGGGGGGGGGGGGCCTCATGATTGCTGAATTTGTCTTGTTGGGGGTCACATGATTGCTAACTGCGAGACTATGGAAAAAGCTTAATTATCATCATATGAGACAATAGCATTAAACCTACTTTTTCCGCTTTTAAAAACAGAAAATGAAACTGAGAGGTTCTAAAAAAATGAATACATTTTTCAGGAGTAGGATGGATGAAATTGTTTATCTTCACAGTTTATTTTCAACTTGGATTTTCCATAATGTTCATGTATAAGTTAAAACGTTTGTATTTAGTTTAAATTGCTGTTGGCACTTTGTGATAGTAAAGTGACTTTGCAGTTTGGACACTCGACCTCCAAAAGGTTCGCCACCACTGTCCTAATCTAATGTCCCACCATTGCTTAGTACATATAAACTTGTCTCCACCCACGACCACACCCACATTCTGGTTCATGACCACACCCATTTTTCGGCGCGGCGCGCTATGCGCGACGCATGACGTAGCCCCAACACCACCCCAAATTTTCGCCGTGCTTTTTCCTCCCCGCTTTTTGCCCCCCCCTGGAAAATTTTCTGTAGATGCCCATGTATGATATATAGTCTGGTTGCTAGCTATCGCTCAAAGAGGCTCGCAATCTAATCCCTACTATAGTCATAAGTTTCTGTCATAGTCTGAAGCCATGTTTTGGTTTAATTAATTGACTATGTATATTTGTGGAATATGGGAGGAAATAAAAGTGTCCAGAGGAAACCCAAGCAAACACAGGGAGAACTTACAGATTCCATGCAGACAGTGTCATAGCCCATATTCAAACCAGGGAATTAGTGGTATTCACTGTACCACCATGCAAGCAAGAATGGTATGATGTTTACAAATGGGCTGATATTATTCATGTGCAGACTGATTCAATTACCTTTTCTCCTGAGGTTTCTCACAGGAAATGTCTTCTTATCTCATCTATACAATGTTTTCATCACCTAGCAAGTAAATAAAGTACTACAAATTGGTAAGAAAAGTAATATAAAACGTAAGTAAAGCTGAGCCACGCATTTCCTTTTTTTTTTGCCTGCTGGGCTTTAAAGGGTATTTTCTAGTTGTGCCAAACCCGGCAGGTATTATATTCAATACGTGAGAGACCTTTCCTTCATTATTTAAATTCCTGTTCTGTGTCCTTGGGCACTCTCTTGATAAAACTTGAATACAATGGAACAACAAGGACTTAAAGTTGAAGCCATTGTTATCCATTGTTATTTTAATGTTGTCCACTGATTCAACTGCAGATACAGATAAATGCTACACAAATCACATTTTCTTTCTAAACTAAAAGGACATCATGCAAAAACTGTATGGTATATAACAGGCAGAAGGGAATAGGCAGCTGTTTGACAGAGCTTTTGGAGAATGAGATAATATGTAATCAGATTAATTACAGGTAGTCTCCGGTTAACAAACGAAATAGGGACTGTAGGTTCGTTCTTAACCTGAATCTGTTCTTAAGTTGGAACATTATGCCATCTCTGTTCCCTGTACCTCTTCTGTGCCCCCCTGTTCCTCCAGTGTCCCCCTCTGTGTCACCTCTGCCCTTTGTACCTGTTTATACAAGTTTAAAAGTCTTTTTTTTTTATCAAACATTTTTTAAATTCTTCCCATGGAAACAGAGAATCCATGCCGCCGTAAGTCGGGCGTTCGTAAGTTGGGGACTACCTTTATATCCTAAACTCAAAGTGGAACTACACTTTCCACATCAAATTGTTCCACAGGGTCCCTTCACACTGCATCAGAATAATTCTGCATGTCATCTCACTGCCCATACAATTCAGTCTGTTCACACCTCTGTGTTGTAACTGATCTCGTTATTCTAACTTTCTGCATGCAGGCTTTGTATTTAAAGGAGTACTATCGATTGAAACGACTTTTTTTTTTAATACTCTATATTAGTGTACACATTACCACTAGTGCTAGGGGCACTTTATTTATTCACCCAGGTCTCTCTCTCACTATCCCTGCTTAAAAATTCATTTCTCACACAGCTCATAGTAGTTTGGGTCACCCTGAGCTGCTTGGTTACTCTGTCACACAGCTCACAAATATATTTCACTGTGTCACTCACAGCATGCAGCAGACATGAGGAGAAATAGGCTGATCTGAGGTGGTAACAGGTAACTAAATGAGCTGTAATATTGCTGGAATATAACTAGCTATTGTGTTTACACTCAGACTGCTTGCCTGGCTGTCTGCTTGAGGTGATACACTCCAAGCTGCATCCACTTTACAAGCTGCTGAGAGGGGCAGATCACTGTTTACAATTAGCATTATTAGTATTTTTATCAGTCAAGAGAAGCAAAGATAATAAACACACATTGCTAGAATCTTTAACCCCTTACCACCATATCAACAAGATTCTTTCAGCAAGGTGATAATTAAACTATAAACTGAGGAGTTGATAGCAACTCCCCTGTGCAGACATGGTCTTAGCCCTCTAGGAGCCTCAGTATTAGATACATTTGTATCCAACACTGACGGCCAAAACTGACGGAGGATTTTACAGCTGAGAGGAACAGCTGTGTGAGGAATCAAATGGCTCCTAGTACTTGTCCTAATGTGTGCTACAACATACAGCATTTAAAAATAAATGCATACATCGATAGTATTCCTTTAAGTCTATGTTCTGTCTCCATTGCAGTTCAATTTCAATTTGAAACCAGCCTCAGGCTGTCAACTCTCTGCTCAGTCTCATGTAGAAAAGAGACTTCTGTCACCCCAAATTGTAGTTCAACATGGTTTGGGGTGAAATTCTCAAGTCTGCATTGATGTTGCCCAGTTTATGCATCTGGGTTATTGTGGGGGAATAGTAACTGGCTGGACTAGATTTTCAGTTTGATTGGAATCATGTGCCCCACAGCAGAATGCCACCTTTTCTCCTCCTACTACTAATTTAAGGGAACACTTAAATTAACACAATGTAACTCCAAGTCAATCACACTTCTGTGAAATAAAACTGTCCACTTAGATAGCAACACTGATTGACAATCAATTTCACATGCTGTTGTGCAAATGCAATAGACAACAGTTGAAAATTAAAGGCAATTAGCAAGACATTCCCAATAAAGGAGTGGTTCTGCAAGTGGTGACCACAGACCACTTCTCAGTTCCTATGCTTTCTGGCTGATGTTTTAGTCACTTTTGAATGCTGGTAGTGCTTTCACTCTAGTGATAGCATGAGAAGGAGTCTACAACTCACACAAGTGGCTCAGGTAGTGCAGCTCATCCAGGATGGCACATCAATGCGGGCTGTGCCAAGAAGGTTTGCTGTGTCTGTCAGCATAGTGTCCAGAGCATGGAGGTGCTACCAAGAGAAGGCCAGTACATCAGGAGATGACCTCCAGCGGGCCACAAATGTGCATGTGTCTGCTCAAACGGTCAGAAACAGACTCCATGAGGGTGGTATGAGGGCCGACATCCATAGGTGGGAGTTGTGCATACAGCCCAACACCGTGCAGGATGTTTGGCATTTGCCAGAGAACACCAAGATTGGCAAATTTACCACTGGTGCCCTGTGCTCTTCACAGATGAAAGCGGGTTCACACTGAGCACGTGACAGATGTGACAGAGTCTGGAGACGCCGTGGAGAACGTTCTACTGCCTGCAGCATCCTCCAGCATGACTGGTTTGGCAGTGGGTCAGTAATGGTGTGGGGTGGCATTTCTTTGGGGTGCCGCACAGCCCTCCATGTGCTCGCCAGAGGTAGCCTGACTGCCATTAGGTACCGAGATGAGATCCTCAGACCCCTTGTGAGACCATATGCTGGTGCGGTTGGCCCTGGGTTTCTCCTAATGCAAGACAATGCTAGACCTCATGTGGCTGAAGTGTGTCAGCAGTTCCTGCAAGATGAAGGCACTGATGCTATGGAGTGGCCCGCCCGTTCCCTAGACCTGAATCCTATTTTCAATCCTTTTCAGGGTCCCTTATTGCTCAAAAGCCCACAGTGTCCTTAGTGCCACTCAATACTCACTTTAAAGTGATTGGCCGCCAGGATACGTGCCATCCGCACCCTGTCCCGCTGCTGTAGCTCAGCTCAGTAACTTCCTTGTTGGTGCATTACCATGGCAATGCACCACTGCGCAGTGAAAAGGGTGCCACTGGACCAATGGGGACAGGCCAGGCATGTCCGGGTGCTGCTGGACCAATGGGGAGAGGCTGAGCATGTCCGCGTTGTCTAGGTAGGGGAAGTAACAGACTGAACAATAGTTGCCTAGAGATATCAGATGAAAATATTGGACTGTTGCTGGAACGCCCACCCAGCGGGAGGTGACGACGGACCTGTCGTTGCCTCCAGTCCGGCGTGTGTACAGACCTATAGTCAGTGGTTCTTGGCAAGCAGAAGAAGATCAAGATACAGTAACTGCTGTAAATATGCTTACATTTTATATCACAAAGATTAAGTCAATTAGAGCTACATGACACAGACAGCTAGGTTGGTGGATTCACTATCTGTCAGCACCTTGTGCTAATCAGCCATCAGAATGATGCCAACCCCCAAGACATAATAATGAAATTCTATTATCATTGCACTAAAAAGCACATACAGCAAGCTGGTGGGTGTGAAAACACAATTGGCTATTGACTGAAGATGAATCGGAAGAACATACACACGGAACCATAATTAGTATTTCAGTCAATATTTTTAAGCATGAACAATCTGCTTCTGAAGGAGTAACAGATCAATTTTGAGTTGGGATCGGTCTCTGGCAATCAATAGGCTGTATATTTTTCCCGCAGATCCGATTATTTACTCAATCGGAAATAGGGATCTGAACTAAAAATTGCATGTTGTGTACCAGCCATAAGCCCACCTCTAAGAAATCTATACAGATATATTGCAGTTGACAACCCATATGAGTACTTAAACCATACTTCACAATAATGCAAGATGTGAAGATATGATAAGGATGGGGTTTCACTCTCCAGTTAATCTTCACTTATCAAGAGCAAACCCCTATGTTATTACCTCTGTGGACAAAAGCAAGTGACATGTTAAAATTTTCCTAACTACCATCACTGAAAATGTTCCTACAAGAATCTGTGCACACTCAAACTCATAATTTGCTTAGAAGCCCTCTTTAAAGAACACTGCTTGAACAATGATCTTCAATGCAAATAACTGCTGGCTGCTGCTCTATAACAAATCACAAGTGTTCGACAGCAAGAGTGACTATGGCTACCGACTTTATTATCCTTGGGGATTTTTTTCTCTGCCACATTACTGCTGCTGGATACTCAACAGCACTGTAATGTACTGTACCCCAGTGGCATGGTGGCAATTTACACCAGTGTATCTAGATTCTGCATAGGCTGATTTGGTTTTTCCTAACTCTGGCATGGAATGTTCAATGCAAAACATTATGTTTACTACATCCTCTGATTAAAGGCCCACCATTTTACGCAGCCTATCAACCTTATGCGCACTCTTCTTTCGACCTAATCGGGTTGATTCACTAAAGGTATCGCCCTCACGCGTTACTTAACATAGTAATAGCCGCGTTAGTGAAGTATTGCAGTGCGCGTAACTGCCAGGACCACAGGTAGCATGCACGCGCTAAAATTAACTCGATCTGTGTGAGCACAATAACTTTAGTGAATCAACCCATATATGATATTCCCCTAGTTACATCAGTCTTAGTGCTAATAAACTGGCACTTTTGGGTAAGAAGCTAAAACTGACTTTTGAAATACAGTGTTTCCCCAAAAATAAGACACTGTCTTATATTAATTTTTTGCTCCAAAAGATGTGCTAGGGCTTATTTTCAGAGGCTGTCTTATTTTTGGGACAAACACTGGTAGTTTTCCTATACAAAATGTATATACTGCATGCCATGCTGAAACATAAGCAACATACACAGAGCTTGTGGTTTGCAGATAGTGGCTCTGACAAGAAATTGATTCAGCTGATCATGTGGGTAAAGGCGCATACACATGCCATATTTTAGCAAACGACGGGTCCATCAGACCCTCCCACGGGGCGGTCGTTCTGCCGACAGTAGGACTTGAGTACAAGCTGTCGGCAGACTGTTTTTGATGGATCAATTCTTGTTAAGAAGGCTTCAGGGCATCCAAGAAAGTCCAGCAAGCGCCAAGATCGTCTCCTAAAGAGGATTCAGCTGCGGGATCGGAGTGCAACCATTGCAGAGGTTGCTCAGGAATGGCAGCAGGCAGGTGTGAGCGCATCTACACGCACAGTGAGGCGCAGACTTTTGAAAGATGGCCTGGTGTCAAGAAGGGCAGCAAAGAAGCCACTTCTCTCTCCAAAAAAACATCAGGGACAGATTGAACTTCTGCAGAAAGTATGGTAAATGGCCTGCTGAGGACTGGGGCAAAGTCATATTCTCAGATGAAGCCCCTTTCCGATTGTTTGGGGTATCTGGAAAAAGGCTTGTCAGGAGAAGAAAAGGTGAGCGTTACCATCAGTCCTGTGTCATGCCAACAGTGAAGCATCCTGAGACCATTCATGTGTGGGGTTGCTTCTTATCCAAGGGAATGGGCTCACTCACAATTTTGCCAAAAAACACTGCCATGAATAAAGAATGGTACAAAAATACCCTCCAACAGCAACCTCTTCCAACAATCCAACAACAGTTTGGTGAAGAACAATGCATTTTCCAGCACGATGGAGCACGTGTCATAAGGCAAAAGTGATAACTAAGTGGCTCGGGGACCAACATGTTGACATTTTGGGTCCATGGCCTGGAAACTCCCTAGATCTTAATCCCATTGAGAACTTGTGGTCATTCCTCAAGAGGCGGGTGGACAAACAAAAACCAACTAATTCTGAGAAAATCAAAGAAGTGATTATGAAAGAATGGGTTGCTATCAGTCAGGATTTGATGAGTTGATTGAGAGCATGCCCATTCGAATTGCAGAGGTGCTGAAAAAGAAGGGCCAACACTGTAAATACTGACTCTTTGCATAAATCTCATGTAATTGTCAATAAAAGCCTTTGAAACGTATGAAGTGCCTATAATTATATTTCAGTACATCACATAGACAACTGAAACAAAGATCTAAAAGCAGTTTAGCAGTAAACTTTGAAAACTAATATTTTTGACAGTCTCAAAACTTTTGGCCAGGACTGTATGTCATCAATGTGCAAATTTGCTGGGAATTACATTGTTGCAAAGGAGGATACTATACAAAATTCTGACATCTCCATTCTGTTAAACCTTACTTGTGAGACAGAATCGTATCCCTACCACATAAACCATTACTTTCCAAGTTAGCTTATGCCATTTGCAGAGTGGATGGTGGCTCAGGAACCAATAATCCAGTGGCAGGTACAGGGCCTGTAGCCCGCCATAATTGTATGGTGATGGCATGTCCCATACATCTGGATAATAATCAGAAGGGTAATAATGACTAACAATGGTTAGATCAAGCTGCTAGTAACATGCAGTACAGTTCCGGTTATCAGGCACAAGCAGCGATTGCCTGATGGCAGATATGTGTAATTTCCGTCTGTTTGATAATTCAAGCAACTGGGGTCTAAATGTAACACAGTACTTACGTATTATACCGTCTGAAGAGTTTGGCAGTTCCTTGTTTAAGTTTGTTTTGCTCCACTACCAAGATTTAACCCTTTTTGAAAAGCGGAAGGTCCTGGCTTTCCATTGCACCATGTTCCGTGTCAGTGAAATGGTCTGTTGCCAAGTTAAAGGGTTTTGAAGGAGGGGTGTCCCCTGCCTCTTGGCTGCACAAAGCATGATTGCAGAAGTACTGGGCAAACCCGACATTGATGATCAGCAGCACCCCCAGGAGGTCGTCTTCTGTTGCAGGGGTCTCATTGCAGAAGACGAAGGAGCAGACAAGCTATATACCCACCTGACCTCTCTCTGTGTGTTACTGGCCGGGGCTGGAGACTCTATTAAGACGAAGAAGCAACCCAGCTAAACACCTTCTTCACCTCTCAAGATGCAGGGCACACCTCTCCTTCAAAACCCTTTAACCTGGAAACGGAGCATTACACTGACATGGGACCTGGTGTGATGAAAAGCCAGGACTTTCAGCTTTTCAAAAAGGGTTAAATCTTGGTAGTGGAGCAAACAGAACTTAAACAAGGAACTGCCAAACTCTTCAGACTGTATAATACGTAAGTACCTGTAACACTAACCTCCCCCCACAGAGCAAATGCAGAGCATTATGCAGTTGAAAACCACTAACAAAGGCTCCAGGTGTCAGCCCTCTTTACTTCCTGCATCTGCCTGCTGCTATACAACATCCACTGTACAGCTCCCGATGCGTGCATGTGACTCAATATGGGTCAGGTGACACATCGGGAGCCATACGAGGATGGAGCAGAGCAGCAAGTAGCTGCAGGAAGTGAAGAGGACCAGCGCATGTAGCTTTTATAAGTGGTTTCCGCTACACGCTGCTCTACATATTGAGAGAGGCACACCCCCATGGCTTCCTCGCTAACAGTGGTTGGATGAGACTGCCATTTGGTCCCAGGACTCTACTGTATCTATATATAATTAATTGCACTATGAGGCCTCTAACAAAGTGGGAGAGCTATGTGCACTCCACTGTAAATGGAGAACTGAGCAGCTAGGCACTAAATACAACAGGCCACTAAATGTAAAAAAAAACCAAAAAGACCCACACTAGCTAATGGTTTGCTACTTTGTCAGGTTGAAGGTGAACGTTATTTCTGCTTCTCATACAGGCAACTTTGACATAGTGCATTCAAATTACAGGTTAAAGGCAATAAGGCAGATTCACTTCTAGATAAGCGTGTGACAGCACCGAATATAAATGGTACGCCCCTGAAGCTAAAAGTTAAAGAAACTGGTATTACGAGTAACAATACAGAATTAGCTTTAAAATTCCAGTCACACCCCAGGGAGCTATAAACTCCAAGCTTTAGCAGAAAACATATTTTAAACACTACCTCCATTAAATGCCAAGAGAGCTGCTGAAGAGTCCGATTACAAAATATGATGTGAAATAGCACTCAAGCAGGGGCATTACTACAGGCGAGCAGCGCCTGACTGCAAGGATGCCCAGAGCTGTGGGGTGCTCCCAACTACTAGCATTCCCTCCCTCCAATACAGAGGTCCTTTGCTGTCCTCCTAATGTACAGTGAACCCCCTCCCCCCACCGTGGCCAAGTGCACTATACATTACCTGTCCATGGCTGCCCCTTGTCTTCCGCTGCCTCTTGGGCACTGTCCTTCATTTACACACATGCCCCACATGGTTGCTGGACTAACGGGGGTGCGTATGTGGTCACACATGCACCTGTGTTACTACGACAACCATGTTGGGCGCGTGTATGGAAGGGCAGTGCCTGGAGCCAGTGGAGGACAAGTAATGCCCATGGGCAGGTAATGTATAAAGTACTGGGCAAAGGGGGAGGGTACAATGCACATTGGGGGGACAGCATCGGGTGTTTCGCCGCGTTTGTTGCTTGTCCCGATATCGCTCACCGTTACCGCTATGCACCCGATCGAGCAAGCTAGCCCTACATATTGCGGCATGTCCGACCGATTAATGCAACCAATTTCGGCTTGAAATGAGTCACAGTGTTGATCGGGCATGCACTTGGCAGCACCAATTTTCATCCGATTCCAAATATAGTAATCAAATCTGATGGTCGATCGTCCGCCTAGTTGCCTAAGTCACCTTAAGTGTTGAATCAGCTATTTAGCTTGGAAACAAAAAATTGTATGGAAGAGCGATCATACACTTCGGAATGCTAATATGGCACTCCTGTCATTAATTTCTGACAGGGATCTGACTGTATGGGCTTTATTTGGACTGTAATGATGAAGTGACTAACATACTCAGGTATCACTTCACATTAAATATTGCATTGTGCTGACTGAGAGACATATGTCAGACACCATTATGTTCTTATTTCTAAAAATGTTAGCTACCTGGCAGTCTTAAAACTCAATGAGGTAACTATAGAGATTCAGATCAGTGTTTACATGAATTAAAAGCAAAAAAAAAGACAGTTGTTGCAATTTCAAGATTACTGAAGCTTCAGGTCTCTTCCTTACGCAGCATGCTTGGCCTCTATCAACTACTATCCCATATGTGTTTACAGTGTGATTGGCAGCAGAATTACAGTGCATATTGGTAGAGAAGGCGTTTTTGTGTAGCACCTCAAAATTAAGCAGCTATGTTCCTCCAGATATCAGAATTCAGCAGCCATGTCATCTAGATATCATAATTAAAGTGTACCTGAGACCATGAAAAAAAAATATACATACCTGGGGCTTCCTCCAGCCCCCTTCAGGTCATCAGTCCCTCACTGTTCTCTCAGAATGCCTGGAACCTCCACTAGGTAGCCTGCCAATTTATCCAGTCGGGGCAGGCGTAGTCTGGCCATACACGATCCCCCGCAGGCGCGTTATGCGATGGGGCGCACACATGCACAGTTCCCCCGACTGGATAAATTACCGGGAGGATGGCGAGGGACCAATGAAGCCTGAAGGAGACTGGAGGAAGCCCCAGGTATGTATATATATTTTCTTTCATTGCTCTCAGGTTTCTTTTAAGTAGGTTTGTGTTCCCCTGATGTTAGCAATAAGCAGCCATCTCACCCTATATATCAGAATAAGGTAGCCATATGCCCCCAGATATCAGAATTAAACAGCCATGTCAAAAAGTTATGTAAATTAAGCAGACTTGCCCACCAGATATCGGAATCAGGTATGTGCTCACCAGATATTAGTTCTATGTAGCCATGCCACCATATAAGAATTAAGCAGACGTGTTCCCCAGATACGCAGCTGTGTGCTCCACAGGTGTCGGAATTAAAGTGCACCTAAACTGAGAGGGATATGGATGTTTCCTTTTAAACAATCTCTGGCAGTCCTACTGATCTCTTTGGCTGCAGTAGTGGCTGAATCACACACCTGAAAAAGGCGTGCAGCTAATTCAGTCTGACTTCAGCCAGAGCACCTGATCGGCATGCTTGTTCAGCGGCTGTGGCTAAAAGTATTAGACACAGGATCAGCAGGAGAGTGAGGCAACTGGTATTATTTTAAAACGAAAAATCCATATCCTTCTCAGTTTAGGCAGCCTTTCCATCTAGATATCAGAATTAAGCACCTTGCCACCACAGAAAAGAGCCATGTTACCCTAGATATCAGATTTAAGCAGGCAAGCATTCCCAAGTTTTTGACCGAAGCAGCCATGCCATCCGCGATATCATCCATGAGCCCAAATATATCACAATCCAACAGCTATTTGGGATATCAATGCACCCCCCCCCCCCTCTCCACACACATTAAAAGTAGAGTCCCACCTGCAATTCGCCTGGAAGTAATGTCCCTCCTGTAGTTCCCTGTATGATGTGCCAGTCCGTTCTTCTCCCAAAAGCCCCTTGCACAGGCATGGGCAAACTTGGCCCTCCAGCTGTTGAGGAACTACAAGTCCCACAAAGCATTGCAGGAGTCTGACAGCCACAGTCATGACTCATAAAGGCAAATGCATTGTGGGATTTGTAGTTCCTTAACAGCTGGAGGGTCAAGTTTGCCCATGCCTTCCCTTGCACTATAAGTAGTGGTACCACTGTGACCTCCTTTGAGTACTTCTGCTTCTGCCCAGGTGAGCTAACAATTCCATCACACTCCACTCACTGTCCAACTCTGCATTGTGGGAGCTCATCCATAGGGGCAGTTCAAGCCATGGGCTGAATGATTACTCAGAGCTAACACCGCTATGCCAGAAGAAATCATGCCCATCTTATTATCTCCATTTTACATTAGGACTTGATCTTACAGTGATGACTATATACTTATGGGGGATTTATACATGTGCCCAGTGCAAATCTGGAGCTCTATCAGACAGATTTACTATTGATAGGTATCTTGATCCATAAATCTTTCCTCACCTCCTATTGTGCCAAAATTAGAAGCACTTTTTGACTCCTTTTCTAAAATTTGACCTCGTTTGATAAATGTCTTCCTCAGGTCAGTGTTCATGCTCCCTACACTTTACAGCAGAATGCAATCCAACATAGACAGCTGATACTTAAATCTCGTAGGCATGTCTATATTTAATCTCTGTTACAGCTATATTTAATCTCACAGTCACCTAATCATGCAGAATATGAATCATGAACAGTCACAGAGGTATAAAATGGCACATTCCTACCAAGCTTTGCAACATTGTCTAGGAATCCACTGACGCTCCCTGGGATAGTAATTTATTTATCTATGATGCTATTATCAGTTCCACCTCTGTGCAGTGGTGCATCGTCTGTAAATGGACTTAAAGAGACACTGAAGCGAAAAAAAAAATATGATATTATAATTTGTATGTGCAGTACAGCTAAGAAATAAAGCATTAAGATCAGATACATCAGTCTAATTGTTTCCAGTACAGGAAGAGTTAAAGAGACTCCGTAACAAAAATTGCATCCTGTTTTTTTATCATCCTACAAGTTCCAAAAGCTATTCTAATGTGTTCTGGCTTACTGTAGCACTTTCTGCTATCACAGTCTCTGTAATAAATCAATGTATCTTTCCCCTGTCAGACTTGTCGGCCTGTGTCTGGAAGGCTGCCAAGTTCTTCAGTGTTGTGGTTCTGCTATGAACTCCCCCTTTCAGGCCCCTCTCTGCACACTGCCTGTGTGATATTTAGATTAGTGCAGCTTCTCTCTGCTCTCTTATCTTTTACAAGCTGGATAAATCGTCCTCTGAGCTGGCTGGGCTTTCACATACTGAGGAAATTCAGACAAGGGCAAAGCTGTTTGCAGGAAGAAAAGAGCAGCCTGAAACTTCAGTGCATGAGAGATGCAGGGGAAAGAAACACACAAATGATCTCTTGAGATTCAAAAGGAAGGGTGTATACAGCCTGCTTGTGTATAGATGTATTTTCTATGTGTGGACATACTGTACATCAACCTACTTCCTGTTTTGGTGGCCATTTTGTTTGTTTATAAACAAACTTTTTAAAACTGTTTTTAACCACTTTTAATGCGGCGGGGAGCGGCGAAATTGTGACAGAGGGTAATAGGAGATGTCCCCTAACACACTTGTATGTTTACTTTTGTGCGATTTTAACAATACAGATTCTCTTTAAGAAACTCCAGTTGTTATCTCTATACAAAAAAGCCATTAAGCTCTAAGACTTTCAAAGTTGTGGAGAGGGCTGTTTTCTGACTTTTATTATCTCAACTGTTAGTTAACTATTTACTTTTTCTCTGCCAGAGGAGAGGTCATTAGTTCACAGACTGCTCTGAAAGAATCATTTTGAATGCTGAGTGTTGTGTAATCTTCACATATTAGAGAATGATGCAATGTTAGAAAAAACACTATATACCTGAAAATAAAAATATGAGAATATTTTCTTTGCTGCTAATCTTCTAGTAATTATTCATAGTACACAACCAATTCATTATATCATATATTTTTTTTCGCTTCAGTGTCTCTTTAAAGAGAATCCTACATTTTTAGGTTTCTAAAAACGTTGCAAAAAAAAAAAAGAAAAGGCATGCAACCCAACAATGTCTGGCTCCTGTCCTTTTGAATGCAGTCTTGTATCTTATTTGCGGAGTATTTAGAGGGAGGTCCATCTTCGTTGAGCTCCTTTGCTGAACTGACTTCCTGCCACTAGCCCTACCTGTATTTAGAGACTCGACCAGGGCTTGCAGCTGGTCAAATTGGCTGTGGAGCAAAATTTAAATAATCCTTAGGACAAGGCTGGTTTAGTTCTGGGGTCCCCTCACACTGTCCTTGGTGCTTTCCTTGGAGTTGGACATATCCAGCACCTTGGAGAGGATCCTACCCTGAGATAAGCTGAGCCTCAGCTGAGCGAGCCACGAGATAAGGAGCTACATTTCATATACTTCAAATGAATTAGGCAGTAAGCTGCAGTACCCTGTGGTAAAGTGTGTGCCAAGTACTGAAGCTCACTGCATTCTTAAACCTATGTGTATTAAGCCCAATCTACACGATACGATTCTTTGCGTGATTTAACTATGATTCTATTTATGATCCGATTAAATCTGACATGTCCGATTGGGATTCGATTCAATTCAATTCGATTTGCCATTGCAAAACAATGGCAAATCGAATTGAATCGAATCCCGATCGGACATGTCGGATTTAATCGGATCGTAAATAGAATCGTAATCGAATCGCACAAAGAATTGTATCGTGTAAATGGGGCTAGATGTATGTCAATAGAGGATCAGGAGCACCTGCATGGCAATATATGATAAACATTGGTGTGCTCAGACTCAGTCCTTGTACCCTCTAGGAACAGTATAGGTAATTACAGCATAGGAGTCGGTACCATCAGTGTAATATTTTTTTTATAAGAGAATTTTTATTGTAGATTTTCAGAAAAATGCCCCAACAGTGGAACAAAGAAAAACAACAACAATAAAACAAACAACAAACCATATAAGGCCACAATCAGATCTGGTGTAACTTCAGGAAGCCGCAATAGCAGCATAGGGGGCGATATACAGGCTGGGAACGCGAACATTTCCGAAGCCCCCCTTCGGCTGGGAGACAGCGGTATTTGACCGAAACGGTCGAATACTGCTACGGGGGAGCCAGCGGAACAGCGGGGACCGGGAGAGGAGAGGGAGTGCTCTATGGGACCCAAAGCCTCCCTCTCCTTAGGTGAGTATCTGACTTTTTTTTTTAACCGGTTCCCATTAGCTTTAAATGAGAAAACATCCGGTAAACCCAAAGTTAATTACTAGATTAGATTTATGGATACTGTACATAGACATTTTGTTTCAGTTCAAAGCTACACAATTTCAAAAGCACTTTGATCAGTTTGTATTTAGCCTCAGTTCTAACTTTTTGTCTGTTCTCCGCTCATTGAGTGAATGGCTCCTATGTTATAACTAGGAGCCATTCATACTTGTCACGCTGCAACGGATCTGCAGGATCTGTTGCAGTAAGTGGACCGCACTTCTGTACAGCCCGTGATAATCCTGGAAAGGCGGATGTATTCCCCCATATAGCCTCCCGGCGCCTGCACATGGTCCGGCACAAGTGGGAACATAGCCTTACTCAGGACAACTCAAATTTCTAATTGGCTTGTATAGCTGGGACTTAAACTGATATCAAACTGGACTTAAGCTGAAAATGAATTAAGTCAAGGTTCTATGTACAGAAGACATACATATATATATACAGTGGCTTGCAAAAGTATTCGGCCCCCTTAAAGTTTTCCACATTTTGTGACATTACTGCCACAAACATGAATCAATTTTATTGGAATTCCACGTGAAAGACCAATACAAAGTGGTGTACACGTGAGAAGTGGAACGAAAATCATACATGATTCCAAACATTTTTTACAAACAAATAACTGCAAAGTGGGGTGTGCGTAATTATTCAGCCCCCTGAGTCAATACTTTGTAGAACCACCTTATGCTGCAATTACAGCTGCCAGTCTTTTAGGGTATGTCTCTACCAGCTTTGCACATCTAGAGACTAAAATCCTTGCCCATTCTTCTTTGCAAAACAGCTCCAGCTCAGTCAGATTAGATGGACAGCGTTTGTGAACAGCAGTTTTCAGATCTTGACACAGATTCTCGAATGGATTTAGATCTGGACTTTGACTGGGCCATTCTAACACATGGATATGTTTTGTTTTAAACCATTCCATTGTTGCCCTGGCTTTATGTTTAGGGTCATTGCCCTGCTGGAAGGTGAACCTCCGCCCCAGTCTCATGTCTTTTGCAGACTCCCAAGAGGTTTTCTTCCAAGATTGACCTGTATTTGGCTCCATCCATCTTCCCATCAACTCTGACCAGCTTCCCTGTCCCTGCTGAAGAGAAGCACCCCCAGAGCATGATGCTGCCACCACATTTGACAGTGGGGATGGTGTGTTCACAGTGATGTGCAGTGTTAGTTTTCCGCCACACATAGCGTTTTGCATTTTGGCCAAAAAGTTCCATTTTGGTCTCATCTGACCAGAGCACCTTCTTCTACATGTTTGCTGTGTCCCCCACATGGCTTGTGGCAAACTGCAAATGGGACGACTTATGCTTTTCAGTTAATAATGGCTTTCTTCTTGCCACTTTTCCATAAAGGCCAACTTTGTGCGGTGCACGACTAATAGTTGTCCTATGGACAGATTCCCCCACCTGAGCTGTAGACCTCTGCAGCTCGTCCAGAATCATCATGGGCCTTTTGACTGCATTTCTGATCAGCGCTCTCCTTGTTCGGTCTGTGAGTTTCGGTGGACAGCCTTGTCTTGGTAGGTTTACAGTTGTGCCATACTCCTTCCATTTCTGAACGATCGCTTGAAAAGTGCTCAGTGGGATGTTCAAGACTTTGGCAATCTTTTTGTACGTAAAGCCTGCTTTAAATTTCTCAATAACTTTATCCCTGACCTGTCTGGTGTGTTCTTTGGACTTCATGGTGTTGTTGCTCCCAATATTCTCTTAGACAACCACTGAGGCCGTCACAGAGCAGCTGTATTTGTAGTGACATTAGATTACACATATGTGCACTCTATTTAGTCATTAGCACCCATCAGGCAATGTCTAAGGGCAACTGACTGCACTCAGACCAAAGGGGGCTGAATAATTATGTACACCCCACTTTGCAGTTATTTATTTGTAAAAAATGTTTGGAATCATGTATGATTTCCTTTCCACTTCTCACGTGTACACCACTTTGTATTGGTCTTTCACGTGGAATTCCAATAAAATTGATTCATGTTTGTGGCAGTAATGTGACAAAATGTGGAAAACTTCAAGGGGGCCGAATACTTTTGCAAATGTTATAGGGAAATTAGAATATCCCAGTATGTCTTCTGTACATAGAACCTTGACTTAGTTCATTTTCAGCTTATGTCCAGTTTGATATCAGTTTATGTATATTGTTGAACAAGTATTTTTGTAATTTAATGTTATTAAAAAATAAGACAGATGATAATTTATAATAATGTTACAGATTGGTCATATACATCCAACGTTAGGTAGTAGTAATTAACTGAATAAAGCAAGAGCCACTGTTTCTAATTTTTACCACCTGCACTAATCCATTGGGCTAGGTCAGGCATGGGCAAACTTGGCCCTCCAGCTGTTAAGGAACTACAAGTCCTACAATGCATTGCAGGAGTCTGACAGCTACAGTCATGACTCATAAAGGCAAATGCATTGTGGGACTTGTAGTTCCGTAACAGCTGGATGGCCGAGTTTGTCTAGGTTCACAGTGACCATTGTGTTTCTTGTGACAACTGGAACACAACGGAATGGGAAAGCGTCAACGCACGTTATCCAGCCATTGTGTTGCATACAGTCATTGTCACTGTTAACATGCATGCTTTGGGGTGGTGCACTGCATTGCAATGGTGTACATCGACAGCAGTGTACACCAACACAGGTTAGCAGGAATTTTACATAGTCCAATCAGATTTGGGAGCTGCAGATTATTTAATCTGAAGTCAATAAATTGATCATCAGCCCCAGAATCTGATTAACCCCTGCTTCTTAGTGGAATTTTGAGATAATTCCTGCTCATAGAATAATGCTATAACATTTTCTCATCTTGACTAATGTAACAACCTACTCTGCCACCTACCAGACTGGCACCTTTATAGTCCTTACTGAGCTCTGTTATCTGTCTCATTCACCTCTCCTCCCGACCCTCAAATGCTGCCCTCTCAGCCAATTCCACCACTGGCTGCCAAACACCCAAAGGATCCAGTTCAAAATCTTAACACTGTATAATACAAAGCTCTACATAAGCTATCCCCACCATCTATTTCTTTATTCATCTCCAGATAACATCCCACCCAGAACCTTTGCTCCTCTCGCAAGATCCTCTTGTCATCCAGCTTGGTCACCTCCTTTCAATATCGCATCCAGGGCTTCTCACGAGTGTCACCTCTCCTTTGGAACGCTCTCCCACAGGCTGTCTGTCATACTCCGAGCCTGGAAATTTTCAAACACACCCTCAAGATATACCACTTCAGACAAGTTAATAAATTATATCTAGAATTTGATGCTCACTACCTCATCTGCTAACCCCTTTGTCTTCTCCCCTAGTCCCTTCATCCACCCCACTACTCTCTAGATTGGGAACTTGAAAGGCCAGGGATCTCCCCCTAGTGTTTCCTGTTTCTATTGCACTTTACCATATGAACATGTAACATTATTGCTGATGTTTTCAAACTACACATCAACTGTAGCTATTTGTACTTGTGCTGCCATGTCCTGATTGTAGCTGTTGAACGGCCCATCCTGTATAATAAAACCTGACTGTCCCTGCGTCATCCACTTTCCCTGTCTGTCCATCTGTGGTTTTTTTGTACTGCGCATGTGCGCGGTACAGATAGCCATTGGGACGGGAGGTCGGGCCAGGAAGCAGGGTGGCCGTGTGCGCACGACGGGTGCGCGCGTGGCGGCGGGCGGGCATGCACGCGCGCACTGAATAGCGGCAGTAATTTCACTACCAAGAGCCTGTTTTAAACGGGCTTAGGTAGACTAGTATTTCTATAATCCTCATTAGTGTATTTTTTGTACTATGTGCAGCACTACTGAAGATGGTAGCACTATATAAATCAAAAATAATCATGTCTACAATTTACACCCATTACTAATTGTGCAAAGCTGATTAAAATTATGGTGCTGTATAAATAAAGGATGTAATGTTAATAATTGGCATACTTTTTCCAGGTTATTTGTAATTACTGCAGTAGCAGAGATTCATATTACAAGCAAGAAACGTTTATTTTTACTAGGAGAAAAGCAATGGCTGCCTTCATGTTTTATAACAGGTGTACTTTTATTACTCCCCTATCAGTCTTGCGATGCACTTAATAGTCAGCGATGATATCACATCACGTGAATAGAAGAGTCACTTGGGGATGCGTACCTTAGCAACAATTTTACTGTCAATAGGTGACATGACTTCAAACACAGGCCTTATCAATCATGTAGCAGGATACAGCTAGCACTGCAGAAAGGAAGGATGCTGCATTGAGGTCTAGTTAGTAGACAGTAACAAGGGGAATCACCATGAAGCATAGAATGAATGAGGACAGCAGACATGAGGCATATTTGTCCGCACTGCACGCTATCTCCCTCGCTCGCAGCCGTTAATTCTGCCCTTCCCAGAACCTGCAACCAGACACCAGCGAGTCAGCGACAGCAGACTGAGCAGAGAGGACCCGGGCGGGGCTTAAGTGACTGACAGGTTCGCCAAGCGCTCTCATTGGCCTGTAAGATAGTCCTGCATTACGTCAGCCATCGGGGCCACCCCGAGTATAAGAAGCAGGCGACGCCGCGCTCCCGTTGCTTTACACAGTATGGCCGGCGATATTAGCTAGCGCTTGCTTTTCCGCGTTCTCTGTAAGGGGAATCTAACCAACGGGAAATAAGAGACTTTACCCACTCTGCCCATCGTTACACACAGGAACATCCAACTACAAAGCGACCTTCCCAACACCAGGAAGCACAAGCACTACTGCGCCAACACGACATTATTCTGCCATCACTAGAACTAAGCATTGCGCGTTACTAAGAGGATTGCAAGAGAAGAAACACAAGTGTCCGGCGTGGGAGGCGGCGAGGATTACACGTAGATCTCTAGTTTTCCGTTTCTCGTAATTTTCTGCGTTGTCGGTGGGTCTCCGGCTGCCGTGCGGGGAGGAAAGATGGAGGAGAGCGGCGCACACTTCTTTGAGGGCACCGAGAAGCTGCTGGAGGTTTGGTTCAGCCAGCAGGACGAGGGCAAAGGATCCGGGGACCTTCGAGACATCCCAAGGTGAGGAGGGGGCGGTGGCCGCCGGAGGTGTCGGCTATGAATAATGCATCACTGTAGTGGCTTCCCCATTGTAGGATGAATGGGTTCCACAGGCCCCTGGCACTCCGCGCCCCCTCCCTTGTCACTGCTGCAGCCTGGAAGAGCCGTGTGGCTCCCTCATGTCACATGCTGCTGCGTGCTCTCTCTGTAGAAGGCTCGGGAGGGATCGGGCTGGGCAGGGCTGCCCATGTGCTAGCATGGGGGAGGGGAATCCTGACACCCCTGCCTCCTGGCCTCCAGCATGACTTACAGGCGCACAAACCTTCCATTTTTATTGTGCCTTCCCTGTCATGATGTAGCGTCCCATCTACTAAGGCACGATTGTATCACATGTGTAGTAGAAAAATCAATGAATGATTTTCCTCTGCATTGGGTAGTCCCTCGTATTACATAGAGGTAGTTAGACTGTACAATCAAGATTGTATCAAAAGTGGGCATCTTAATGCCTGGAACACACCATGCAATTTCCCTCATGGGTTGAATCGATCATTTCCAACAGGTCAGATTAGGTTTCTGATTGGTTTTCTGACCACTTGTTAACAAAATCGATCAGAAACCTGATTGTACCTGTCAAATTATCTTTTTAACCCAATGATCTGATGGGAAATTGCATGGTGTGTACCAGGGATGAGATTTGTTCTGTGGTGCACCTGAGAGCAGGTTTCCTTCATGCACATCACTGGGGTGGGCTGTGAAGTGTGAAGGTAGATTAGTAGTTACAGATCATATCTTTGCTATATTATATGGGTATAACGCAACAGGTTAACTGTCAGAATGTTCTATTCAATCAGTGCACATGTGGTGACAAGTTAACCATATGCCAAATATACATCTTTCCATTTATACAGTCTAGCAACCTGTACTTGGCACAGTTTTATTAATGGCTTTGTAACTGGCAAGGTGTGGCTGTCTTGTCTTGAAGTGGATCTAGGATTGTACCATGTTAAACTACTGTAATAACTTATGGCAAACTATAGGTTTTTTTATAGGCTGTTGAGGTTAATCTCAGTACTGTCCATAGGAATAAGTAAGCAGGTTCTGAAAGTGAATTTTGTAGGCTGCTAATTAGATTTGGTCTCAGACTGGTTAACTTAATAAATTAATCAAGCTGTTAATCGCTAGCTTCCAAATCTGATTACTTCTGTGCAAAGTTCCGGTTCAGCCCATGTCAATAGTAATCAGAAAAACACTGGTTCTCTGAATTTGCTTATTCGATCAGCGTGTATTGATCAGGTTGCCACGATCACTGAGAAATGTTTAGTTACCTAGTCATTCCCTTTGCTTATAGTGACTTTTTGATAAAGTGCTTTCCTTGGTTCCTGTGACGGTGTGAATTTGCTAGATGCAAAAATAGAAAAGCCCTATGCCATTGCTGAGCAGCTGTCCATGTCAGACACCTTGGTTAGTGTCATAGTCTGAGGTGCTGTTGTCCTGTAACCATTGCTTAGGAATGTTTTTTTTTTTTTTTTTTTCATGAAACATGTACTATACTGTTTGCAGGTGTTTATTCAATGAGCACAAACTCTGATGTGTCCTAAATGAAGTGGGTGGGGCTGTGAAGCTCTCCATTGCTCACCATTGTGAGATTTTCAGGGTCAATGCCTGTAAGCTTGGTTTGCACACGTTGCCAAATGGCTTCTCTTTCAGCTTGTCCTTATAAGGGGAGGCAGTCAATGGGCCAGTGAAGGTGTAAGAGTAAAATGAGTGTTTGTTTGTTTGCTTTTAGAGATGTGTGTGATTTCTTCAGTTTTAATCATAGTTATTAATTAATAATCTGTAATAATGCACTATTGAGCATCCTATATGACTTTTTGGCTATTATGAGCAGAGAGTGACTTAGGTATTACCACAGTGTGGTAAAAGGAAACTGTACCATGTCGCATTGCTCCCACCAGCAGTCATGAAGATATATTGCCTCTGCAGTAAAAGGAATACAGCTTCATTGATTTTCTGCAACAGAGTCCAAGGAAAAGCATTGGCTAGCTGCTTCATCTGCCTGTGAAAGGGGTGTGATTTTTGCATAAGAATTTTATTTTTTTATCTTAAAACCTTTAATATTGAGTAGTGGATTCATTCACACATGACTCATGAACGCTTGCTTGTGGTTAGAGCCAATAAGCAATGCCTCTTATTTTGCCTATTTATATTGATTTACAACAAATGGTTTTAAAAGCAACCAAATTTGAACTTTTCCCTGTGAGTACAGTTAGTGCAGTAAGAGGCTTTATTGCTATCTTGCATTTGTTGCAGTTACACAGAAGTTATGTGACCTTCTTTATTAGCATGTTGAAGTCCTCAGCACCCAGTGACAAAAAAGTGGTTGTGTGGAATTTGTCAAATTTCAAAGCACAATATGCTTTTAACTTATGCAAATTTTAGAGGGTGAAAGCTTTGGTAATTGTCTGTACCTGAAAGAAAGTTTCATTAGTGCTCTTTTCCACTATGAAATGCAATCGCGCTGCATGCTGCGAATATCTAGGTTCTTGAGCTTTCTCTAAAAATGCCCAGGTTTACTTCAGGAGCATATGAAGTTACACCATAGAACTGAATATTGTCTAAGGGCTCGTTCACACTACAGGCATTTTTTAAGCGCAGGCGATTTGTACAAATTGCCCTAAAAGTGCTTACATTATGCTTTACAATGAGAGAGTTCGCATTGGGGCATTACGTTTGCTTGCCGCTGACAAAATCGCTGCATGTACAATTTTCAGTGCGATTTCCCCTGAATAGAAGGTATAGGAAAAACGCAGATGCTCACAAAATCGCTTTGTGCAGCGATTGTGTGAGCGTTTTTAAGACTAGAGATGGCTTGAACCTCTGATTTTAGGTTTGCGAACCTTGAACGCAAACGTCCTCAAAAGTTCGCATTCACGCGAACCGCAGTACACTTCAATGGGCAGGCGAACTTTCAAAACCACAAACAATAATTCTGGCCACAAAAGTGATGGATAAGATGTTTCAAGGAGTCGAACACTTGGAGGGGGAATGGTGGAGTGGGATACACACCAAAAGTCCCCGGGAAAATTCTGGATTTGACGCAGAGCAGGGTTTTAAGGGCAGAAATCAGTGCGTTGCTAAATTGGAGGCATAAAGTGCTTTAAAACATCTTATGTATGTATACATCAGGTAGTGTAATTAGTGTACTGCTTCAAACTGACAGACCAAACTTGCTGTGTAACGCACCGCAAACAGCTGTTTGTGTATTGATTGCTGTGCTGGACTGGTGCGCACCATGGCGAGAGTGCAGGCGATGGCGGTTTTCAAGCCCATATGATTGGGCTGAGGTATCTCAATGACAGAACAGTGACTGAGTGTCCAGCTGATCGAATTTGGTGTGTCCACAATTAAGCAACGACCTTATTATCTTGGGTCAGGTGTGCCCCCCAACACACTCGTATAGCTGGTCATTGCTTCATTGTGATACGCAAGCCCCTTCACCGCGGCAAAGTAACGATCACGAAGGGGAACTGACACGTGTACATGCCTTTTTGTTTTGTTGTTGCAGCTGCAGTGCAGCCAGAAAAATTAGGCAGGCATGTACATGCACCAGAAAAATGATTATCACACGGCGTGCAGGCAGAAGTGCTTTGTGGGGGGACCGACTTAGTCTTCGGGCAGGCATGACTGTGCTTTGCAGACCAGGCATCCGTGGTCAGATGGACCCTTGACTCAATGCTGTTGGACACCACTTGCCTTTCAACATCACGGTACAGTTTGGGTATCTCCTTTTTTTGAGAAATTGTGGCCTGGTATCTTCCACTGCGGTGTGCTGCTTTTCCTCAGGTGGTCATCCCATTGCAGTTTGTGCTTTTTCATCATGTACCTTCGTAAGGCAGTTGTCCCTGGTCTTGGTCTTTCCGCAGCTCAATTTTTGGTGGCAGAGAGTACAGATGGCATCGCTCTCATCTGAGGCAGACGCACACAAAAATTTCCACACCGCTGAGCCCTGGGATGATGGCACTTTGGTGATGGCTGCTGACGGAGTGTTAAGTGGGGTGCCTGAATCCGAGCAGGAGGAGAAAGATATGTCACGCTTCCGTGAGGAAGATGAGGTGTTCTGTGTTAATCAACTATGTCTTAACAATATTGGGGGTTAATGGCACGCGCCTTCTTCTGAACACTGTACTTTGGTCGAGGGCCACACAAAATCACGACAGCACGACCTCAAACATACCTGCCGGGTGGCCAGCCTCTACCTGTTTTGTCCATATTGGGGGGGGGGGGGTGAAGCGAAATGTATGCACTGACTTGAATACAATGTGCAGTCACACAGATGCAGTGAAAATGGATGCACTGACTGCTGGTATATAAAATGGTGTGCGGTCACACAGATGCAGTGACTGTATCTAAAACAGCATGCGGTCACATAGATGCAGTGAAAGTTATGCAGTGACTGGTATATATAACAGCGTGCGGTCACACAGATGCAGTGAAAGGTATGCAGTGACTGGTATATAAAACAGCGTGCGGTCACACAGGTGCAGTGAAAAGGTATGCACGGACTGATATATAAAACTGCATGCTGTCACACAGATGCAGTGAAAGGTATGCAGTGACTGGTAGTATAATCAGGGCTGTGGAGTTGGAGTCGGGGCAATTTTGGGCACACGGAGTTGGAGTCGTACATTTCATAAACTGAGGAGTTGGATGATTTTTGTACAAAATCCACAGCCCTGTTAAGTATTAGACTAAAGTCGGAGTCTGAGCCATTTTGGGTACCCGGAGTCTGAGTCGGAGTCGTGGTTTCATAAACTGAGGAGTTGGAGTCAGAAGATTTTTGTACCGACTCCACAGCCCTGATTATAATACAATGTGCAGCAGTTACACTAGGCACTGAATGTGCTGGGCCTGGCACAGTATAGCAATTAGCAAGGGCCAGCTGCGACACAGGGCTGTATATGCAATGTCAGTGGGCCACACAAAAAAAAATCACAAGAACATTCGCTCTCAAAAGAGCTGTTTTGAGGTGCTTTTCATCAACAAATATCAGCAAGGAGCAAGCTAACAGACCTCCTAACTATTGCTTTCCCTCTCTGTCCCTTCTCTCACTAATACAGCAGTACACAGATGGAGAAAATGGCTGACGCTGCTGCCTTATATAAGGGGATATGGGGGGCTCCAGGAGTGAGTGCAGCCTGATTGGCTGCTATGGGTCTGCTGACTGTGATGTAGAGGGTCAAAGTTTAGCCCAATGATGTAGTATAAGGGGCGGGTCGAACTCTCATTAAGTTCGCGTTCGGTCGCAAACTCGCATTCGTCCAAACAAGTTAGTGTTTGAACCGTTCGGGCCATCTCTATTTAAGACTACGTTGTATTTACTTTTTTCCGGGTCAAAGAGTTCACTTCCTGACTTACGTCAGGGAGTGAATTAAAAAAACTGCTCTGGAAAAGCGCTTTTAACAAAAACGCACCGCCCACCCAAGCGCTGGAAATCACGAAAAAATCACAAACGCCCAACGCGATCGGTATGCAATGTGAACAAGGCCTAAAAGTACATTTACACTCTTGCTAATAGGAAACCATAACCATGCAGGAAAGGGATGTTTTTAGTGGTGATTCTGTGTGTATGTATGTAGTGTTCATTCTGCTGGTGCGCAATTATAGAAATGCAGGTTACAACTGAAATGTTGCATGTATGTCCACTAAATGTGATTCATAAGTAGGGTGATCTAAACCCACGAGCCCTGGATCGGGTTATCTTGGACAACAGTTCTGGCTGAGTTCTGTGCAGACGTGTTGCTAGCCTTCAGGCTAGTTATATTTTCTGTTGTTACAGAGGGGGAAAGGGGAGCAAGAAAAAACTGGCTTTTGCAGTCGACCCTGCAATGGCTGGGATTGGAGGCCACTGTACATGCACTAGATACTGATACTTAACCCTTTCAGTACTCCCTGCAAATTGAAAGTGAAGTTAAAACTACAGGATCTATTTTTCTTTAGGCTTTCCATAAATTGTAATGAAGACCCCCACACCCCCTTAAAGGTTATCACGTTGTGGTTCTGAGTTTAGTTCCACTTTAAATAAAAATAAAAAAAATACTGCTGGCTCCAGAATTTCATAATCTTTCTTGCCCTAGCTGTAAGCATACCACAGTATGGATAGTCTAAGAAATGCTAATTATGGGTTAATGCAAGTTTATGTATCTTGGGATTAGATAATTCAAAATTGGCTACTGGTCCATTTTCTAGCTGCATAAAGCCTGTGGTCCACTAGAGAAATTACTTTCGATTTACAAATTGCAGAAGTATAGTAATTTCTCAAGATTCCTTCAGGGCTGTTGAGTTGGTACAAAAAATATCTGACTCCCCAGTTTATGAAACCTCCAAATCCTACTCCACAGCCCTTGCATAGCTGGGTACAAAGATCATCCGACTTATGAAACCACTGACTCCAACTCCAGGTACCCAAAAATTGCTTTAACTTAGAGTCCACAGCCCTGGATTCCTTGAGCAATCAAGATTTAGCTCTGATTGCCATTGAAGCAGGGCTTTTGCAATTACTCTGCTTTAGTAGCATAACTTGTCTGTACAGTACTCAACCCTGACCTGTCACCAGGGCTGTGGAGTCGGTACAAAAATCTTCCGACTCCTCAGATTCTGAAACCACGACTCCGACTCCGGGTACCCAAAATTGCTCAGACTCCGACTCTCCGACTCCTTAGTCTAATACTTAAAAGGGCTGTGGATTTTGTACAAAAATCATTCGACTCAGACTCCTCCGTTTCTGAAACCACGACTCTGGGTGCCCAAAATTGCCCCGACTCCAACTCCGACTCCACAGCCCTGCCTGTCACCCAAGGGATCATGTCTTGATTCCTGCTGGTTGAGACTAAAAAGGGATAATAACCCCTAGACGGCAATCTGTAAGTGTATAGTGTGCTGCTTCCAGTGTGACAGCATATCTATGAAATAACAAGAGTAAACCGTGATCTGTGTAAGAGAAGGGCAAGTGCCTAAATTGAAAAGATCTTGCCTATTAGGTGTGACTGGAGTACCCCTATGGGCTGCCAGCAATCTTAATTGGGACAAAAGTGCTCCAGCCCTACCCAAAAGGTGAGAACTTTTTAAATAGGGCATAAGTCCCTTCCCCCTACATGACTTTTGCCAGTGTGTATTCTCGTCTTTTTACAGATCACTACTTTGTGACATTCTTAAGGTGGCCATACGTCTAGTGATTTTGGCATCCGATTGAGCAATAGATGGATCTCTCTGATTAGAGAAAGATCTGTTGGCTGCCAAATGCAGGTCGATTCCTGTCTGCCTCATGACATTCCTTCACCACCCCTGGCCACGTCACCTACCTAGAGTAAATGTACCCCACCCGTGTGGGGCAAGAACCGTTAGAGGCCGGCTGCGGAGAGGAAGTATTGGGGGGGGGGGGGGGGAAGCAGTGGTGGTCTCCGTTGCAGTTATCTACGATTATCGCACACCCAATCAAGCATGTTGGCTGATCCTGGATTGGGCATAGTTTTATCTGATAATTCTCAGATTGGTAATCTGCTACAGGAGTAGCGTGTCTGAAAGTTTTTCATGTTGCGTAGTTTTTGGATGCTTAATTTATTGCATCCACCCTACAGTGTTCTCACTCACCTAGTGGTTATTTTGTGCCAAATCTTTGGCATTGCAGATACAGGAAATCCAACAGGCTATACCCATGAAAAGAGCTTCAAAAGTCTCTTGCTGCTGGAGATTTTCATGTAGTAATAATTTTGGATTGGGAAGTTTGTGCATATTCCATACTCTTTCTGTTCTATATGCTTGTCACTAGGTAACTATTACAGATATTTATTTTGTATTATAAAGAGAGCTTATCAGAGGCCTTTAGAATAAAACCGGGAAACGCATACTTTTTGACTGTTCTATGCCTGTGCTTCAGTAGTCTTAGGCCCGGTTCACATTAGCGGTGGCCGTCCGGAATCGCCGTGCCGGAGCCGGACCGCTTGCAGAACGGACGGAACGGACGCACGGCATAGCAATGAAAGCCTATGCGTCCGTTCACATGCGTCCGTTCTGCCGGACCGGACCGGATCCGGACTCCGGCGTCCGTTCCAACATGCGCTATTTTTTGGTCCGGCTCCTCCGGCAGCTGTATCCGGGGCGGAGCCGGACTGCACCATCCGGCCAATACAAAGCTATGAGAACCGGAGAGCGCACAACACACTGGCTAAAAATCCGGATGTTCTACCCCACTTCCTATGCGGATTGTTGCGGCGATTTTGGATGGGGACTCATGGGCAAGCATTTTGGAGTGGAGCAGCAGTGACTTTAAACGAGCTGGAGATGTTGGCAGCATGTCAGAGGTGGAGGTGAGTGCTAAACAGCGGAGGGCCTGATTCCACAGGTCCCCCTTCTGCTGACCTCCCAGACCCCAACATTTTTATTTGGTTTGTACTAACTTTTGCCAAACTGATCCGGATCGCATCCTGATGAACACCTGATGCAACCTGACCGGATCGGATCCGGATCAGAACCGTACGGTTCCGATCCGGATCCGGTCAGGTCATCCGGTCCGTTTGGCAGAGAACCGCAAGTGTGAACCGGGCCTAACTGTATGAGCATTAAGGTACCCATAACGCCAACCCTGCCACCCCAAAAGCACTACAGTTATGTATGTTCCATGGCATTGGAGAATGTTGCATGCCTAGTCATAAATGGGGATGATTAAAAAGATGCACGTTATTACACATCAGTGGAGAATTATGTAGATTGAAAATGGACCAATGGAATTTTACCTTAGTGGGTTCTGATTGCTACAATTATAAGCTGCATAAATTTGCATACCGAATTTGAACAATCCTGCATCCGCTCAGAATTTGCGTCTCATTGACATCCCATAGTCAAAAATAAGCTGTGCGCACTTCAGAGTGTTAAGCTTTAAAGAGAACCAGAGAGGAGGACAGAAAAGCTTTTATACATACCTGGGGCTTCCTCCAGCCCCATACGCATGGATCGCTCCCACGCCGCCATCCTCCGCTGTGTGGATCCGCCGGTACCAGGTCCCGTCATTACCGCCAGTCGGCCGGCGGACGCGGCCAATTGTCCGCATCACAGGGGCTCCCTCCATACACGTACTGCGCAGCCGCAATGCGTAAGGGTATGGAGGGAGCCCCTGTGATGCTGACAATTGGCCGCGTCTGCCGGAAGTGACGGGACCCGGTAGCGGCGATAGAGGAAGCGGAGGATGGCGGCATGGGAGCGATCCAGGCTTATGGGGCTGGAAGAAGCCCCAGGTATGTATTTTCAGGCTCCATTCCTCTCTGGTTCCCTTTAAAGAGAACCAGAGACGTTCAAGAGAAAAATTTTATACATACCTGGGGCTTCCTCCAGCCCCATAAGCCTGGATCGCTCTCACGCCGCCATCTTCTGCTTCCTCTGTCCGCTGGTACCGGGTCCCGTACTCCCGGCCAGTCGAGGCAAGCGCAGTGCGTTACTGCCGGCGGACGCGGCCAATTTTCCGCATCATAGGTGCTCCCTCCATAAGCCTCCAGCACTTCAGATGGTCAGTAACTGTTTATCCAATTTTGGAAAGCATTTACCAGCACCAGGGCTGTGGAGTCGGAGCACGGCTGTCAATCGCTGAGTGCTACGAGAGTACGAGTGGCAGACTCCGCCCACCCCGTCCTGCAGTCTTTCACACGTCCCGGCGGCTCAAAATTCCCTCCACATCATAAGCTGGTGAAGAATCCCCAGTAATATAAATAACTTTTTGCCTTGTCCCAGGTATGCTTTGCTCAACTTCTACAGTGTGTCTTCAACTGTAATGTGTGATGCTGCTGGTAAGAACAGCAGAGACTCAGATTTGGGTATCATCATTAAGGCTGTTAGGTTGTGGTCTTGCCCCCTTTACTATAAAGTACCAAACATTAAGCTAGATTGTAGCTTCATGTGTGTTAAACTGAAATATTGGAGCCGTAGGTCTCAAAAAAATCTGTTGGATAGCACTATACTGTGCCAACACGTTTTTGTTTTTCTAAAGCATCTGAAAAAACCTCCCAACAAGTCTACACCCTATTAATGCACAGACTAACCAAAAACTCCAGAAATAATTCCAATGATCTGTCCAGCCATCTGTGTCAGTGGACACCAGAGATTAACTTTCACTTGACAATTATTTATGGATGTCTGGTATGCTGCTGACAATCATTTTTTTGTATGGAGTGATTTGTGTCACTTTTTTTAAGTGGTATCAACTGAGCAGCAGGCTCTCACCTGGCAACTCCCTCCTCCCAGTGCTTTAACATCATTTGCTGGGCGGGTGGCAGACTCCACCCGCATGTATGTCAATCAAACTATGTAACATGGCCAGCAGACTCCGCCCACACTCCTGCATGTTTCTTATTAAGAAATACCTAATTGAAAGCAATTCTTGGCTTTAATTTTCATCACTGCATTTTAGATTAATAGCTATTTGTTTTGATACCTTCACATAATGCAGTGACATTTACAAACATCAATTTGATAGTATGACGACATTTTCTGTCAGCGCATGTTTGTAAATGGTACTGTGTACATTGTGAATTTAGTGCTAAGGCTTGATGTGAAGAAAATCGTGAATCGAATCGAAATCGCAATTTCTGACAGAAATCGTGCAATTCAATCTTTTCCTAAAATCGTTCAGGCCTAACCTGGAGTCGGTGGTTTCAAAAACTGAGTCGGATGATTTTTGTACAGACTCCACAGCCCTGACCAGCACTACACCAGGCCGTCTTGCTCACGTTTATCCACATAAAGCGGCACTATAACCAGTGTTCAGCTTATTTGTATCCAGTGGAAGGACTCAATCACTACAAGTAATCATTGAGCACAAAGTTGAACAATCCTAACTCTTCAATGTGACCTTCAGATTTATTCATTGTTGGGAAGCCAAGAAATTACAGTGAGCTAAGATTTATCTGTGTTGTTGGAATGCTTACAGTGCTACATTCAGCCAGTGAGTTTCTTCGGGTGCTGAAGATTAGACCCAAAGACCCAATGACTGAAATCATCCATGAACAGGAACTTATTGTGCCTCTTCAGCCAATCGTGAGAGCCTGGAACAGGGATTCAGGACACGGATGACTCATTCCATCTGTCCATCAGGGCCTCCCTGTCCTGTGTGTATCGATCAGGACACTCCCAGAACAAGGAGGCAGGCCATGCACCAATTCTGTGCTCATACACAGGAGTGTCTTGAGCAATCTTTGACTTAATGTTGAAGATTGTTTAGAGGGTCCCACTCAGTGTAGCGAAAGAGGGTGGTAGGGAGACTGGGAAGCCTCTGCACCATCTAGAGCATAGGTGTCGAACTCCAGGCCTGGAGGGTCAGATCCATGCCAGTGTTAAGGATGGACTGAGAAAGAGAGGAATGTGTTCTGATGGACCACACCTTTCCTGAATCAGACCCATCAATTTGAGCTGTCAAAAATGTGTGAGGACCTCAGCCCTCAAAGGATTGGTTTGACACGCAATATATAGATACCCCCCCCCCCCCCCCTTTCTGTGGTAAATTACTTTTTTTCTTTTTTTAGCTTCCATTTACCTCAATAACTGCCTATGGGCTCAAGTCAGTAAGCATTACCGCATTTAGTAATGCAGAAAACGGCTAATTTTTGCCAAACAGCAATTCACTAGGGCTGTTACTGCATTGAAAAATTAGACTTGTCCAGTAAATGCCTCAAATGTCAATTCACAAAGATTAGAGCATGCAGTAAAGCAAGTGAGCTGTTTTGTGTTTTACCTACAGCCTGGAGTTGTTGGTAACAATCAGCCATTTGCTAAAATGTATGGGCAAAGGAGACAGCCAATAGCAGGAAGCCACCCTGTCCTCCTCACCCCATGAGTACAGATGTACTACCGGGTGGGACATGAGAAAGTAAATAAATACAAAGTCTAATGCCTGGTACACTATGCAATTTCCATTTCTGAGGGGACCAATTCGATTTTCAATCAATTTTTTTCAGAAGTGATAAACAAAATTGACCAGAAACCTGATAGGACCTGTCAACAATTATTGACTCGATCTGGTGGGAAACTGCATGGTGTGTACCAGGCTTCAAATATTGAATGCTGTATTTTACTGACTTTTTTTTTTCTTCTTCATACTATGGACACATTAAACATTGTCTGGATTATCTGAACAGATAACTCAGTGATGTTATGCTCCCTCAACATTCTACTACTGATCTCTAATGCCGGTTACACACCATGCAATTTCCCATCAGACAGGTTTAATCAATAATTTACAACTGGTCCGATCTGATTTCCAGTCGTTTTTTGGATTTATTCCGATCATTTATCAACATTCCGATCATTTATTTTCCGGTCACGTCTGTACAAAAACAGTGGGGCCTATTGCATGGTGTACCAGGCTTAAAAGGCTGGGTCATCAATCAGTAGGGTGAAGGTTAGTCAGTAGAATTACAAATTAAATATGCTGTCCATTAGCAATGAAAAACTATTACGGGGTGGGGTGTCCAACTAGTATTTGATCAACTGTGTGAGTGCTGTAGCAAAATCAGATCTGGGCAGGCATGTCAGAGTTGCCCTGTAGTAGCCACACAGGCCTTGGTTTAGACAATGGTGTCATGTGCAGTCATGCATCAAGACACTGAGGCAACATTTTGAATATGATGCAGAGTTGCTTGCCATATTGAGGCATAAATAGCCCATGTATGGCTAGAAACGGTGATTACTTTATCCACCACTACATTATATTTTATCTACTGTATTTTTTGGACTATAAGACCCATTTTCTCCCCCAAAAGTGGGTAAAAAAAGTCACTGCGTCTTATAGTCCAAATGCAAGGCGTTGCTGACTTGTGAATGCCTGACAATACGAACCTCCAACCCACCGCAATGTCGTGGACTCCCTGTACTGTGCCCATGCAGAGGAGGACCCAGAGGGACAAACTGAGGACATGGGGACACAAAGGACACATCAGAACACAAGGGGGACAGAAGAGGACACTGTGAGACACAAGAGGTACAAGGGGGCATAATCCACAAGATGCCCCTTCACCATGGATGCACCGGGTTTATGTATATATTTTTCCCCTAGTTTTTGTCCTCTAAACCTAGGTGTCTTATAGTCCGAAAAATACGTTATGTCCTCTGTGACTTCATCTAAGCTATGAGTCAGTAGATATACAGTAAGTCTTGTAGCAGAAGCAGTGCTGTGCAAGATTGGGCTTGCTCCTGTGCACATTTCTGTCCCTATCTGATGCAACACTAATTGGTGAACGGGAATATGTTTCCTGAGCTAATGAGATTGATTTTTACCATTAAAAATACTTTTTATTTTCTAAGTTCAGAGTGAAAAATACTCTAGCATTATTTCAGAATCAAATATCTTCACCATAAATTGTGACAGGAACATGATTTCTCCCCCCCCCCCCCATTTTTTTTCTAGTTTTTAGACCTTAAAGGGTCACTTAAGTCACTGTAAAAAGATAAGTTTTACTCACCTGGGGCTACCAGAAGCCCCCTGCAGCTGTATAGTGCCCACGCCGACTCCATCAGATGCTCCTGGCCCCGCTGGCAGCCACTTCGGTTTCAGCAACAGGAGCAGACAGGCCGGGAACGCAAGTGATGCTTCGCATTCTTGGCCACAATGGCGTCCTCTATGCTGCTAGATGCTATAGCAGCATAGAGGGCTCTATTGTGGCCGGGAATGCGAAGAATCACTTGCGTTCCCGGCCTGTCGGTTCCTGTCTTCGAAAGCGGAAGTGGCTGCCGGCGGGGCCAGGAGCATCTGATGGAGTCGGCGTGGGCACGATACAGCTGCAAGGGGGGTGCTGGTAGCCCCAGGTGAGTAAAACTTTTTTTTTTTTGTTTTTTTTTACAGTGACTTAAGTGACCCTTTAAAACCTGGAAAAAAAAATCACACCACAGAGATCTGCAGCAGCCCCAGCACTTACTCACCTCCCTGGGATCCAGGACTGAAATTCACCCTATGTCGTCTGGTTGGCACTGTAACCCTGTAGTGAGATTGCCATCTGTCGTCATGACAAACGGCAATCTCACCCGAGGGATGCAGAGACTCGAGGACAGGAAGGAGAATGGCTGCCAGCGTCTGGATCCCCTGGTAGGTGAGTGACAATGCGCACTTTGCTCTGCACAGTCCTGCCAGTGGCTACTATGAGTCACGTTTGGGGTTACTGCTCTGGCTGGTTTTTCCCACAGTGAGTCTGACTTGTGATACCTGCCAAAATCGACAGTATTAGGCCTGGTTCACTCTGCACAGGCAAAACGCTGATCTGTGTAACAGATCCATTTTTAAAAGGCATCAGTTTTTCATCCATGTCCCCTCAGTTCATTAGCACGTTTAACACGAAGCATCTGTCACTCATTTATTGGAGCCTCCTCAAACTTGCAGTCCGTTTGATGGAACGAGCTGAATGGATCTGTTCCAATGGAGCTGTGTGAAAGGATTCTATTGATTCACATAGGAACCGTTTACTTCTGCATAATGCTAGTGTGAACTGGGCCTTGGAAAGCACATAAAAAATGCAAACTTGCACACTTGGAAATCTTGAAATGCTCAATGTAGCATTGCAGTTATTAAACACTGGGAAACAGAAATGGGCCCCAGAAGCAATCTAATGGAACAGTAAATATGTGAGCAGCATTGGCTGGTGGTGGCTAGAATGTCTGAGCGCATAAATGCAAAGCTTGTATGTTTGCTGCCATTTATTTCACAGCCTTATCTGGTTATGTTGCTAAGAATTTTTTTTTTCTCTTTCAGGTTTGAGTGGGACAAACTTTTGGAGAATGTTCATTGTTTGATCATAAGTGTGACAAAAACTGACAAGCAGGAAGCTTATGTACTCAGGTAACATTCTTTGCTATGCTATAGCAGTGTAGTTTTGTTAAGCTTGCTAGTTTGCTTGTCATGAACAGCTAATAGTGATTTCGCCAGTTAATTGACAGTACAGTCATGCCCTCAAATTTAAATATTAGAAGGAACACCACCGCAAAACATTCTAAACTTTAAAAATAAAGTAGAAATTTAAAATGTAAAATCCACAATAAATCTAAAATGTAAAAACCACAATAAATTGTTTTCCTTTCTCCCTGTCAATCACAGTACCTAGTATTAATCTGACAGTATTGGAGCCTCAGTTGACCGGACCCTTGATTGTTTTTTGAGGTTTAGGACCTGTCCAACTCATCATGGGGTACTCAAAGTTCTATACCCATGAAATGCATTTTATTTGCCAATATATTACCTGAAGTTCTTGCAGCAGCAGTTGAGTGACAGAAATCTGTCGCGCCTGATCCCGGCAATAAAAGTGGGCAGTATGGAATGCTAAGAATTTGTTGGTGGGAAACTATTGCTTTCAGGTTACTCAATGCTTTGTTAAAGAAAATGTTTTGTTTACTACTTATACTAAACAAACCCTACTCAAGGTCATATGCAGGACTTTTTGCTTTAATGGTCAATAGTTCAGCATTTTTTATGGAAATTTAAGATGGTAGTTTTGCATTGACCAGCAATACATAAGCTTTAGCTTAGTGGTCATACCTGCAATAAATATTTAAAATTATTGGCCTCATGTAGCCTCTTGCTGCCAGCAGAGTGAAAGTTGATTCCTGAACAGTGTGATCCCCAGAACCAGCCCACCTTCAATCTGGCCAGCATTGCAACTACGGTTCCACCCTGCTAACTTTCTAGTGCACTTCCACCCTGCTAACTTTCTAATGAAGCATTTAACACCTCCCACCTTTCCTAAGTGTCTGTACAAGCCCAGTGTACCTCTGATCCTGCCTGAATTGAGGATATTTCTTACTGCTTTTATTTAATCATTTAAGGACAAGGGGGGGGGGGGGGGGGGTAGATTGCATACAAATGCTACATGCTAAGATGAGTCAGGGAGAGAATACTTTCCTGTGCTCCAGTTCAGATCTGCACACGGGAATACTGGCTGCTGTCCTATCACTGCTCCTTCCATCTCCTATTGGGTGATTGGATTGTATAGAGTGAGGAGGTTAAGGTGCATGCATACACACCTCTTGATTTTTGTCGCCTATCGGGGATCGGGACCTGATCCCCTCCCCTAGGGCAACATCTCAAGCTGATCTGTACAAACTTGAGTCAGCTAGGTAGCGGATGACTCTTCTGTTGGTATGCAGGGGGCCCAGAGGGATGACAGAGCGGCGCATGCATGAGTTCACATGGGGGAGTGGTGCAGACAATGCGATTGGCCATTGGGAAGGGTAAGCCAGGTGGGTCGCTCGCTGCTTGGGGGTCGGAGGCCACTGTACACACGCCTGACTATTGGCTCCGGTGGTTGTCATCGGCCGCCTTAGTCAGGTGTATGTACGGGCCGTTAGACTGCCTTAAAATGCATGGTTTTCTCAACAGGAAATGGAGCTTTTGGAGCAACCCAGGTATTTAAAAAAAAAAAATCCAAAAGGTAGCAATGCACAGGTCAGTGCACAACACTGACCATCATGAGCATTAAAAAAATTTGGAGTGACCCATTAGAGGACTAACCACTTGTAACAGAAAATATATACAACTAGTAGACCCAAGCCAAGCCGTTTGAAAACGGCCTCTAGGTCTTTTTTTGCCGCGCCGCCAGTCACTGTGCATGCGTGCGTGCACGCCCACCCACCTCGCTCCCTGGTCCCTCCAGCGGTCTTACTGCGCATGCGCAGTAACAAAATAACAGGGACTCTGCAGAACTGCTGGACGCAGCGACACAAGCTCATTATTATATAGGATGAACCTTTCCATAAGGGAGGTTGGGATACGGAGATTACCCATACTAAATAAAACATATGCCAGGTGACATTACTGAGCCATAGAAAAGTGTTCCCTTTCAGAATTGTGATAAGATTTAGCTTGTTTGGATTTGTTCTGCTATAGCGGCAAAACAGTAATCTCAACTAGAAAGGGATCTATTCCTTGCACACGTTGCAGATAAATCTTCATTTGTTGAAAATCTAATAAACCGCAACATTTCATTGCTAAATGTGGTGCAACACTACGACCAGTTGATTTATATACCCCCGTTTGACCAAGATCCTCTGCCTGATCAGATAAATTATTTCGATTTCTGTTGAAAATTGCAATCTATCTGACCTGCTGGGACAACAATTTCTATCAGATTCGATAAGTGATTGAACCTGTTGCAACCCAATGTGGAAAATAAGTTAATTATCGCAAATTCTTTCTGTTTTAGGAAAGCAAACTTTTGTTTTTCTTAACATCTTAGTAAGGGGGCTTTTAGGACCATTGTAGTCCCTTACACACTCCAATGAGTTCTGGGTCACCATGAGCTTGCTGGTTAGTCTGTGCCTCTTGGAAAATAAGTGTTTGCACCTTTAGAACATTCTGCCACTCTTATAAATTTTTTTTCCTGGTAAGGCACATTTTTAGCATATCTAGTGCCACCTAGTGGTAAAATTGTTGTGCCGCCATATATGCCACTGTGTCCAGCTATGTAGATAGTAATATATTTTCTTTCTATTTTGAGGAATCAAATGGCTCTTGGGCCTGACATGCTGCAGAGCGCTTTACTGACCGTCAGCACTGTCTGCATTTTTTTATTTAATTTTTTTGTAAAACTCCATTGACTTGCATAAAATCGTGGCAATCAGGATTTTTTTCAAAAAAGTATTGATTTTGCTGCAATTTTAATGCTGGTCAGTGGAAGTTTTTTAAAAAAAAAGACGCAGGCCCTAGAGGAGTTTAAATTATGTTGAAAATGTTACATCCTAGTACAAATTAAATTCAGGATGTAAGGCTATCTAATACCACCTTTTCTACACTGCATGTTGAAAAAATAATTTTAGGAATCATGAACTTGTATAGGATTATGACAAATGGTTTCTCATTGCAAACTGTTCCTGCTTTTCTTCAACAGTGAGAGTAGCATGTTTGTCTCCAAGAGACGTTTCATTTTGAAGACATGTGGTACCACCCTCTTACTGCAAGCACTGGTTCCCCTGTTAGAGCTCGCTAGGGAATACTGTGGGTTTGATTCCATTCAGGTAAGTTGAAGTTATTCTAGTAGTCAATTCATGAGCTAAATTTACTTTATACTGCCTTCCATTTTTGCTACAAGTTTGTAATTTGTAAGGGCATATAATCTGGGCTATGTATGCACATATAGTTGAACCACAAATACATTAATGGCTGCTTTTTGGTATAATACATTTACTGTTTAACTTTTATAACAGCATGAAGCCTTATCTGTGACCCTCCAGTTCTAGCTGTATGGCTTGTGTGGAATACAGACAGGATACACCCACCTTTTTATAGCATCTTCCTTTGCAGCCTGCAGTTTTGCAGCACTCTGGTCTGCTCCCATTAGTGCTTTGTTTATAGACCTTTGAAATCCGTGCAGTAACTGGCTTCTATAATCTATTTAAAATACACCTGAAGTGGTAGGCGTATGATGGCTGCCATATTTATTGATCAGTACCAGTTGCCTGGCAGTCCTGAAACTGTGTGCAGTAGTGTCTGAATCGCACAAGTGAAACAAGCATGCAGCTAATCAGCTGTTCAATAGGCTTATTCAGGGGCTATGGCTGAAAGTAATAAAGGACCACTATTGCGAAAATTGTAAAATTTAAAATATATAAACATAGACAAATAAGTACATTTTCGCCGGAGTAAAATGAACCATACATTACTTATCTCACATGTTGCTGTCATTTACAGGAGGGATTATAAAACTGACAGAACTGACAGGTTTTGAACTAGTGCATCTCCTCATGGGGGGGGGTTCTCAGGGTTTTTCTTATTTTCAAAAGCACTTAGTGTATGGCAATTACTTCGTCCAACTGCCAAAAAGAGGAGGAGGCTGGCCAGCAGCATCTTTGTATAGATCCTTTTCAGGGCGTGTCTTTAAAAACAATAAAGGCCATGCTGAGAATCCCCCATAAAGAGATGGACTAGTCCAAAACCTGTCATTTGTCAGATTTCTACTACCTACTGTAAGTGACAGCAACATAGGAGAAAAGTAATTTATGGCTCATTTTACTCTGGAAGAAATGTACTTCTTACGTGTATGCGTTAATAATATGTATTTGAAATGTTGCCAGTTTTTGCGATAGTGGTCCTTTAATGTCAGGATCAGTTGGATAGCCAGGCAAATCTGCATTTGTTTAAAGGAAATAAAATGTCAGTATCCATGTTACCCTTAGTTTGTGTGTGCTTTAACAGTTAAGTTATAAGCCCTTAGCCATTAACTGAAATTAAAATGCATGCGAATGCTGATATTTTAACCACTTGAGGACCCAGCCATTACCCCCCCCCCCCCCCCCCCCTCCTTAAGGACCAGCGCTGTTTTTTATGATCTGTGCTGGGTGGGCTCTGCAGCCCCCAGCACAGATCATGTTACATGCAGAGCGATCAGATCGCCCCCCTTTTTTCCCCCCTATGGGGATGATGTGCAGGGGGGGGGGTCTGATCGCTCCTGCCTGCCTGAGGTTTGCGGGGGGCACCTCAAAGCCCCCCTCCGCTGCGAAATTCCCCCCCCTCACTCTCCTACCTGTCCCCCCTGGTGATCGGGGCTGCACAGGACGCTATCCGTCCTGTGCAGCCTGTGACAGTGTTCTCCCCAGAATTTTTTTCCAGCCGGGTGGCATGAAAAAGTAGCCGGGTGGAGTAAAATGGGCGTGGCCATGACGTGCCGGAAAATGGGCGTGATCATGACATGGACATAGCTAACTGTAATGTAACTCAAAATGGCCCTGATTTTTAGGGTGGCTAGTGATGTGGGTAGGAAAGTAGGTCAGGCTAGTGGGGTGGGTAAAGTGGGGTGGGGTGGTGGCTAGTGGGGTGGGTAAGTAGGTCGCGCTGGTGGGGTTGCAAAGTTGGTCAGGCTGGTGGTTAGTGGGGTGGGTTGCAAAGTTGGTCAGGCTAGTGGGGTGGGTGAGTGGGTAAAAAGATCAGGCTGGAGGCTAGTGGGTGGGTAGGTAGGTCCCTCCCTCTCGAATAGCATGGCAGCAGGTTGCTCCTTACATCGTATGGTGTGAAATCTGATCCTCTGCTGCTTCCCGAAGGTCTCCCCCAGCTTCAGCACCCGCTGTCAGACAGGACGCAGGCCGTGGTACTCATTCCTGCTGATCACCCGGATTCCTCCATCCACCTCGGTACTCATCCCTGCTGATCGCCCAGATTCCTCCATCCTCCTCTGCCAGCCATCGGCGTGCGTGTCAACCACTGTGGGGTGGGTCCATGGCGAGGCAAATTCATTTGCATGCGGGGTAATGCTGCAAATAACCCCTAGTGGAAACTAGCCCTATGTCCTTTCACGCCATACTCTGAGTTGCAAAAAGATCACAATGGTAGTGGAAAGTTGCATCACGCGGTAGAAGTGTCATGTGAAGCATACATTAAACATACGTTACACTGCCACTGTAAACGCACGTTGTGCACTGCATTAACGGAACCAGCTTTACTGCACCCAATGTAAACATACCATGCGATGCGATTATATTGCAAAGGAATGCGACAGACAGTGTAAAAGAAACCTTAGAATTTGTATGGATTCATTCTCAAAGTAACATTTTGCTTCTCAACAGGCAGAAATCCTCAATGCAGAATAAGAACTTTGAATTATTGATTATATATTAAAAAACAAAATTAATTACCTAATAGCTGATTAATCAGCTGTCAACTCTCCTTCGGAATCTTATTAACCCCAAACACAATAATGAATCAACCCTAAAAAGCTAATTATAGAGCAAAAGAAAATGAAGGATCAGAAATAAAAAATATCATACCATGATTATATTCCTCTCCTGATAGGGAATAACCCGGACAGAAGTGCAGGAAACTCTTTTGGAACTACAAACACATGCAAACTGACTCTGCACACCCCCACCAGTCACAAATATGTTGCTGGAGTTGGGGCTTAATGTGATTAAATATGTCAATGGAATAAAACATGAAACAAACATAACACCGGAATTCGGGGCATTTTTTTAACTTACTTTCCAAGTATCTTCACATCCTGAAGCACAATTTGGCCTCCACGCTTGTTCTGAAACTTCATAAAGTCTTCAGAATGGTCTCGCTTCTTCTCAGACCGCTCACAGAAGAACTTTGATAACTTTGCCAAGGCCACATCGTCACGGTCAAAGTAAAAGCCCAGAGACTGGTAAGCATAGCTCGCCTGCAACAGCGTGTTCACCAGAGAGTAGCAGATACCTCAGTTCTTGCTTCGACAGTGATTGAACGGAACAGAGGCTTCTGTGCGCCGGACCGATCCTCACTCCTTCAGGATGTGAAGAAACCGGCGGCTGATGAATGGGGAAATGGAACACTTACTTTCCAAGTATGTCTGCGGTCAGACTCTTGATTCTCCGTGAGTCCGTCGTTCTCCGCACGGCAGCGCTAGGACCCTGGTGACATCACATCACCACGTGACCGCTGTGTGGGTCGGGTCGGCGAGGCCTCCTATTGGCCGGTGGGTGGTGCGGACGCACATTGATTTGTGGGAGACGCTGACTCATCCCGCTCAGTACACTGTGAGCTTGAAAAGTGTCCCCGGCTCAAGGCTTCGCGGCGGCCATTTTCTTGAGGATCGCCGTTCAGAGAAAGTGTAAATACTCTGAAAAAAGGCGCCGGCGTGGTTTTAAAACAGGCGGGCGGGGTTTCAAAACAGCCGGGCGGCCCGCCCACCTAATAAGTCCTGGGGAGAACACTGTGACAGGATGTCCTCTGTCACATGGCGGCGATCCCCGGCCACTGATTGGCCGGGGATCGCCGATCTGCCTCACGGCGCTGCTACGCAGCAGCGCCGTTCAATGTAAACAAAGGAGACATACGTCTCCTGCGTTTACATTTAGGCCTCGATTCATAAAGCATTCCCGCATGTGGAAATGCTGAAAACGGCTCACTTTACCGACCACATAGCAAAATTTGTATTCATAAAGGCTTTTTCCGCATGAAAAGCCGACATACGCGAGCAGAGTGATAAATCACCGCCTTGCGCGGTGATTATCTTAAGAAAAGTAACAAATGTCAATTCATAAAGATTAGAGGAAGCGGTATGCAGACGGGGATTACCGCTACCTCTGATGTGGCGAGAAGCGTGCGGAATACATTGCAGTGAATGGGACAGAGCTCCCAAGCAGCAGCAGAGACACCACACGGAGGGACTCGGCCAGCTTCTCCTGTTTCCGCATGCGTATCGACAGCCTAACACCAGCCTACAGCGGAATATCTCCGCACTCCTATCACAACTAGAAACCTTTTTATGAATGACCACCCAGAAGGCTGAAATACAGACAGCGGTGTTTCCCCGCTCGAATTTACCTTACCGACAGCACTTTTATGAATCGAGGCCTTAGTCTGCGAGCCGCGGTCAGCGGCTCGCAGGCTATTCACGGAGACCCACTCCGTGATCTAACAGGAAACGGCCGTTTGCGCGAGCGGCCTTTCCTGATTAATTAGGGAGGCATTTGGCGACGTAGATGTGCGTCGCTGGTCCTCCAGCTACCACTTTGCCACCGCACGGTATGAGTGTGCGGTCGGCAAGTGGTTAATGAATGAATGTTTTTATCATCTCCTTTGCAGTGCTAATATCTTTGATACTCTTGCACGGTCAATTTGAGGTTAGAGTAGCAGCAGGCAGTGCATTTGATTGGCCTTATTCCATGCTGCATACAGTTTTCATTACATTTTCCTGCAAGTTAAAATTAAGACCGTCTCTTATCCAAATGACCGGTCTTCCTTTCAGCCATGCACCTCGTTAAAACCTGTCAAACCTTTTCTGCGTTCTATAACTTTTGGTATTTGTGCTTCTAATATTTAGAAACCCTAAAGTTGAGATCTGATCTCCTAAACTGCACTTGTACCCTTTAACCATGCCATCTTAACTTTACGCTTAAAGTAGACCTGAACTCTTACACAAGACAGAAGGAAAACACAGAGAAATGCACCCTGTATATATTTAGAGAGTTTAGCCCATCTAACCACAAGTTGTCATTTGTCACCTGACTGTGACAGCTGATAAGCACAGTATGTTAATGTCTGCTTCCATGAAAGCAAGAAATAGAAACACTAAAGATTTATTGTAGGATTTGTATCAGCTGCAACAAAGCAATGTTTTTCTTTAAATTATGTTATGCTGTTTATCTTAAAGGAAAACTTTAGTGAGAAGTATTTGGAGGCTGCCATATTTATTTCCTTTTAAACAATACCAGTTGCGTGACAGCCCTGCTGATTTGGTTGCAGTGTATCTGAATAACACCAGAAACAAGCATGCAGCTAATCTTGTCAGATCTGACAATCATGTCAAACACCTGATCTGCTGCATGCTTGTTCAGGGGTTACGGCTAAAAGTATTAGAGGCAGAGGACAAGCAGTATAGCCAGGTAACTGGTATTGCTTAAAAGGAAATGAATATGGCAGCCTCCATAGCCCTCTAACTAAAGTTCTCCTTTAAAAGCAGAGAGGAAGTTCTGAGTTCAGGTTCACTTTAAAAGCTCACCGTCAGTCTTTTTATCTCACCCACTGGCAGGAAGTCTTGCTTCACCTTGAAACCCCTTCCATCCCTGCCCAGTCAGTGACCAGCCTCCCTACCTTACCAGGTCTCTCAGTGGGTGAATGAGGAGCTCCGAGAAGGGATGGAAGTGGCTGTGCTCAGATTCTGGGGTAAAGCTGGACTTCCTGCCCAGTAGTCTGATTTGATGAGGATTTTTATATTTACGTTATGGATGAATGGTGAGGGGTTTTAGTTGAACAAAATAGATATTTTAAAGAGACACTGAAGCGAAAAAAAAATGATATAGTGAATTGGTTGTGTACTATGAATAATTACTAGAAGATTAGCAGCAAAGAAAATATTCTCATACTTTTATTTTCAGGTATATAGTGTTTTTTCTAACATTGCATCATTCTTTAATATGTGCAGATTACACAACATTCAGCATTCAAAATGAGTCTTTCAGAGCAGTCTGTGAAGTAATGACCTCTCCTCTAGCAGAGGAAAAGTAAACAGTCCAGGAACAGTTGAGATAATAAAAGTCAGATAACAGCCCTCTCCAGGACTAACTTAAGGCAGCCATACACTGGTCGATGTGCCATCAGATCGACCAGCTGACAGATCCCTATCTGATCGAATCTGATCAGATAGGGATCGTATGGCTGCCTTTACTGCAAACAGATTGTGAATCGATTTCAGCCTGAAACCGATCACAATCTGTTCAGCTGCTCCTGCCGCCTTCCCCCCCCCCCCCCCGCGCATACATTACCTGATGCGGGCTCCCGCTTCCTGGGTCACTGCAGTGACCCAGGAAGCGCCGGGATGGAGCGGGTGCAGCGCTGAGAAGATGCGGAGAAGACGCCCGGGAGCCCGCATCAGGTAATGTATTTTTCATCGGATCGGCTGCCGCTAGCGACGCGCACTTTACCCGCGGGCGATCGAGGGTAATTTCCCGCACGGCGCGATCGACGGACCGATCTGATTTCGGGAGGAAATCTGATCGTCGGCGGCGTTTACCGCGAACGATTGGCAGCAGATTCGATCCCAGGATCGAATCTGCTGTCGAAACGGCCGGGAATCGGGCCAGTGTATGGCCACCTTTAGTCATAGAGCTTAATGGCTTGTTTGCATAGAGATAACTGGAGTTTCTCAACTCTTCCTGTACTGGAAACAATTACACTGATGTATCTGATCTTAATGTTTTATTTCTTAGCTGTGCTACACATACAAATCATATCATTTTTTTTTCGCTTCAGTGTCTCTTTGAAACTGTTTTGCAGGGCAGATGATCGGAGTAAACCCACGCATGGCTGCTTTTTGCTGCTGGTCGGGAAGTGGTTAAACCTATAGCATCTTAAAGCTAACAAGGGTGTTTATGTAGCTTGAGCTTTTACTCCCCATTTCGGGATAATTTTAAATGAGGTTCATTCTTTCTTTACAGAACTTTTTTTATTCGCGAAAGAATTTTATGAAACCAGACCACCAGGAGTACCCACATAGAAATTTCCAGGAAGAAGTTGAATTTCTAAATGAAATTTTTCCAAGTAAGTTGCACATTGTTTCAGAACATCATTTTGTTTTTTGTTTTAGAACCAAGGGGATAGAACAAGGTGATAGTCTGATGTGCATTTCAAATATCTCCATCCTTTTGTTGTGCGCTTAATTTTTCAAAATTCTTTGGCAACTTAAAATGAGGTGCCAGTTAAAGGGAGCGGTTAGGACTGTTGGAGATTTAGGTTTTGACAGAAGAAATGAAGGGCGTTTTCCTGGTCTGGGGCTTTTAAGACCAGGAAAACGCCCTTCATTTTTTTTTTTTCTCTTTAAAACTGGCTAGTGTTCCACATTTTTAATAGTCAAAACTGACCAATCCAAAATTGCACCGTAAGCATCAGTGTAAATTCTGTTTTCATGGATAGGTGTATTAATTTAGCGTGCTGTCATTAGTAAAGGTTAGTGTCTAGACTCTTGACACTTACTATGTTCACTCACTTCAAATCTTCACAAATGATTGATTTTTTGTTTGTTTTTCCTCTGTATTGCAGATGGAGCAGCTTATTGCATGGGTCGCATGAATTCTGATTGCTGGTGAGTTGTTTTTATTATTTTTTTTTACCTGGTCTTACAGAAAACCAAAATCAGCAGCTCTGCTCATGAAAAAGTAGCTCTTGGAACATGTAATTAAAATCACATGTCAAAAATGGGCTTGACATAAAGAGTTGTTTTTTTTGTTTTTTCCACGAGCAGTGCTGCTGATTTTGGTTTGCGACCCTGGAGAGCAACAGGAACTTATCAGCTATAGCATACTCTATCGCCATTGGTGTGCTTGGCATAACTTTTTTTTTCTTTCTGTTCTGGTCTTGTAGACAAAATCTGGCCTATCCCAATGTGGGAATGAAAAGCAAACCTGGATATTGAACATGGTCAGATTCTCCCAATAGATTTCTTGTATGAAGGCAAAATGGTTACATGATTGTCTGGCTGATCATGTCCCACTTCCTCCACTGGTAGCTTAAGGGTTGGTTTACTAGATTAGTTGTCCGCATCTCTGTCAATGCATAGATGTGCCAATGAGTGAAACAGCAGAGCATCTGTTTCTGCACAAACGTACTGTGCATCACAATTGAATATCCCCAACGTTTTCACTGCGTGCTGTTTTATAATTAACTATATAATGCTTGTGTGTCTGCAACCCTGAAAATGGTTTTCTTATTTAAAGGCAAAAAAATATTAATTGTAAATCGTTTAAATGGCACCATCCTACACATTTTAGAGATGAGTACCTTCACAAGATCTGTACTTTTGAAATCTGTTTTAACCCTCTGCACCCTTTCCAGTAAACTTTTTAGAAGGCTGCTGCACCATTGTTTACTAGTACTTACCCATGTACTATGGGAGTTTAACAAGCTAGCAGCTCATGGAACAGCAGCTATGTCAATATGAAAGTGTACTAGGATGGATGCAAAGATTTGATTTCAGAAGTCGTCCTAAAGATGGTTATGGTGGCAAGTATGACTTGTATCAATACTGTCTCCATTCTGACTGCCATATATTGAAGCAAGAACTTAAGTGTTGGTAAAATGCAGACACCCTGGTTTATTCTGCATCTTCTGTGAAATGTAGAGGTCGTGGTTTTTTGGCACTGTTACACTGATGTGAAACCCTGGAGACATCTGCAGAAATAATTGCTTTGCTATATTTGTCTTACCATCTATAGGTACTTGTATACTCTGGATGTCCCAGAGGGTTTTGTCATCAATCAGCCGGACCAAACACTGGAAATTTTGATGAGTGAGCTTGACCCAGAAATAATGGACCAGTTCTACATGAAAGATGGTGTTACTGCAAATGATGTCACTCGTGTAAGCTGAGCTTGTTGCAATAAATCTGCTTTAAAGAGACACTATTGCAAATGGTCATTTTGTAAGAATCTGAATTCTCACCCTTGCATTAATACAGTTAAGCTTTAAGACTGACCTTTACATTTTTTGTGAGGAACTGCATGTGCAGGTATAAACTGTCAGCTTAAAAGGTGTCTATGATACACTGAAATAGCTGTCCAAT